>NC_056732.1:286379725-286602225 GCF_019279795.1 Protopterus annectens | reverse complement strand
ATAGGTTAGCCATGCTACTAACATGTAAAAGGCTTACTAACTACGTTTGTTTAAAAACTACAACCTTCATGATGTGTTTGCCTTTGAATCTGAATGCAGACTTCATTTTGCCAGAACTCGATGAAGACTATGCTGAGAGCTTACTGTAATATTTTGTGGTGAATACAACAATTAAAGACTTACCATAGTGCAATACTGTCACTGACAAACTTCATCTCAATTTGATTTTTTCAGCTAAATATCCACCATCACCATCTACTCCAGATGTTGTAGCAGAGCTGACAGGGGATGTTATTTATATAAAGTGTGCATTTGATGTGTCAGGCACAAACAGCTCCCTTGGGTTCATTGTCACTTGGTCCAGATTATCCCCTTATGGAATTAAGGAAGAGTTGCGGCAGGAAACGACAGTCCAAACATTCTCATTTATAGAATTGGATGGCATAAATCTTAGACTTGGAGACAAGGTATGCTGTCAATAAATCCTGATTTTCATTTTATCTTCCAGTGATGAAGAAACATTGCTATACAGAGGTTTCTTTTTTTTTTTTCAATTCTGCTCATGGTAGGTGTTACATCTTGTGAACAGTTTTCAGTTTTTGTCAAGAAGTATGTAAAAGAAAACTATCATACAATACCCAGTCATGAAGTGGAAGAAGAAAACTTAATTGAAATGTGCAGTGCTTATTTTGAAGATGAAAAGACTTTAATGACGGTTTAGTCTTGCAGGCAGTGTTAATGGTTTGTTGTCTTGGGGCTTGAAAATATTTTGATGATATAATATATTTCTAGAGCATGTCAAGACATGACTGGAGTCAAACCTCTTTACAGTGACCATGTATCCTCCTATATATAAAAGGTGGAACATTAGTATTTTGATGTTTAAAAGGGGCCTGGCTTCCTAGCACATGGTCTTATAAAGTGATGTGCTAAACAAATGGGAGAACTTTCTTTCTTTTTAACTGCATTATCATTTAGCCATTTACAAATAATTTACTTGAAGGAAACAGGGGAGAAGAACGGATAGAGAAAAATCAAATCATTACTTTCCATAGTGAAAACCCCTACAAGACATATCCTTATGGTCCCTAACATGCAATGTTAACTTATTTTCAAACAGTCGTGGGTATTATTTCAGTCAGCACGTCAATGTCTGGAACACACTTTCTCAAACACAATTAAACTGCGAGTACTACTTTTTGAAAATGTATTTTGAATGTCTGCATTGCTTTGTTCTATTCATCCTCCTACTGTGTCTAACAGTCCTATTGCAAAAATCCACATGGATAAAAGGATGGAGTAAGGAATTAACTGAAATGGGCAGTGAAAAATAAGGCCCCTAACTTGGATAAGCCATCTCTTGAGTTGTATATGCTGATTCCTATTGAAGACCTAAATGAGTTGTTTCCAAAAAACTGCTAGCTTGCTCCATCCTGGTTGGAAGCAATTGACTCAATTGTTAACACAGAGTAAAATAACTCTTTTGAGTCCTGGCATTGTGCTTCACTCCAAAAGGACCACATAAAACAGATAGTGGCCATAATTCAGGAAGGGAAGCTGAGTACTTTACGTCATCCTTAATTTTTGGTATAGACAGTAGAAGACATTTGATAGTATAGATTTGGGATTTCTAATGGCATTTCTGGAGAAGCTGGTGTTTACAACTGGGTCACTAAAATGCTGCATGGGGATCGTATGCAGGGGCTAGCACACCAGTCAAAATAAGAGAGTGCCTTACAGCTAGCTCCATGATTACTGCACTTGATCTGATTACTAGTCAGCACCCTGAGTGCTAAGAGACATAGCCAGGGTGGAACTGGGGGATAATTGGTTAATGATGGGTTACATAAACTTGTGGAATGTTTTCCTGCACCTCTAAAGGTTCTGCCTGAAATGCTGTAATTACTCATCTTGTGCATTTATAAAATTACTGATACATTTAAACATCCCATTGCATATAAAAGTTACATGTTTATAACCTATTCAGATAGTAATAGTGTCAGCTTTATATAGCAATATGTCCTGTGTGCAATGCCAGTTATGTGCACAAGATAATTGTACATTTAAAAGAAGAATATTTAAACATGTTGGTAGAATAAGAAGCAAAAATGCAAACAGGAAATAAATGTTTTGAACACTTATAGGCTCAGAATTGAAAGATGTAGGTATTTCTATTTCAGGCACTTGAGACAGTGGTATGTAATGTGAGGGGGTTGAAATGGTTCTAAGAAGGCATAATATAAACAGTATTTTTGGCATATTCATTGCTCTTTCTCTCTCAGGCTCAATGTCTCATTAAGTTGGTATCCAATAATATTGAAGTGATGTTGTATGAGATGTTGACAATTTTGTTTTAGTCCACCCACTACACCTGTTTAATTTGGGGTTCACATAAGCATGTGTCTGATTCTTGAAGGAGCTGCTAGGACATTCAAGTATTCATTCAAGCAACATTTAAGATTTGTTCCACTATCCTCATTAGCAGTGTCCTAGGAAGGAATACAGATGGCAGTTAATGGAGAGGGTTAAGGCTGCATGCTGTAGTTATGTGGTACAGGGTTTGATTCCCCTTCGTCCTCATTTGCCTACTGTGGGATCCTGAGCAAGTCATAGGCCTTGCTCCTGTGTTGCTCCTGCAAAGGAACTGTGTCTGGTGGGCCCACCTGGTTAACAAACGGGTATTATTTAGATGTACCCAAATCTGCTCAAATAATGGAAAATCAAGGGAAACCAAAACACTTGTAATGCTGATACAAGTGTGCTACTGATGGTTTCATCAGCGATGTGTGCTTGAATATGTTGTCTAAGGGAAGGACTGGCCACAGACTAAACTTCAACAAGCATTGATCAAATTGCTAGTCTTGTACTGTGTGAAGACGTCTGTGGTATGCAAATAACTTGTGTTTCAATAAATGTGAGAAACAGAGAGAAAGAGAAATTATGTCTCAAAGTGTTAGTACTTTAGAAAGAAGAAAGAAATATTATAACCAATACCTGAAAGCAAAGCTTAGTTAGAGCAGCAGCTATGTTTCCTTTAGTTTGCAGAAGGCAACTGTTGCACAGTGATAAGTGTAAGTCTGTGCAGATAAGAGAATGGAAAACAGAAAGAGACTGAAAATGAAGCAAAATAAACTTTGATAGGTAATGGTGAAGCATGATGAAATTTGAAATGTTACAGCAAAAGATAGGAATAATGAATGTAGTAATTAAAGACAAGATAAAAGTATGACTAAATCATCAAACGATGGAGGTCAAGGGGAGACTCAAAAAGCTAATTAATTATCATAATGGAATGTTTGTAACTGAGGCTAATTTTTTTCTCCTGAACTGAGTAAAGCCCTTGACCACAACAAACTGATTTAGACTTTGTTTTGAGAAGCTTGCTGCAAATTGTAAAAATAACCTGATGTTTCCATTATACAGCAGTGGTACATATACATCCTTAATTTTGTAGGGTGACTGGACTTTTACTGGCATAGTAAATAAGGCATTGTGTTCACTGTGATAACAGAAATTCAAAGTGAGGTTTGTGTTTTGCTTTGATTTATCATGATGATACATCCTTGTTGAGTATGTGCAGTAATGTTTTGTTAAATATGGTTAAGGCTTCATCAAGAAAAGAGGTTGATTTTTAGGGGATGCCAGTTAGTCTGTTTTAGAAATACGATATAGGTGACAAGGGACAGCACTTTTAATTTCTTCTTTGAAGGAAGACTGGGTTCCAAGTCAACCTCTCTGCTTTCTTGATAGCAAAAAAAAAGTGGGTACATGGTCTCAGTAATGTTTCCGCACCATTGAGGCTTACAGGATCTGTGACTAAAGATTGGTAGTATTTTAGTATATTATTTGGAATAATGGATTCAGTATTATCATGTATCAGTGGGACAAAACCAAACATGCTATTGGAATCTAAATAAATGTGTTTTGCCAGTGGATGCTTTCATCCTTAAGAGTTTCAGCCACAAGATATTAATCTAACCATTGGTATATTACATAGACATATGTATTTGGATCATTGACTGGCTGTAAGATCTCCAAATGATCTTAAACATAAAGCAAATTGTATGATTTCAGACCCTACCCTGTTATAAAAATTCCATATTTAAAAACAATCAAACCATGTTCAGGAAACTACTTAGAACTCCAGCCCTTTACTACATATCTAAGAATAACTTATCAATCAGTGCTTAGTTTACTGTTACCAAACTAATTTACTTCCATATCACATTCATTGTAAATTATATGATATTTATAGTGTAAAGCAAAGCCTTATAGAAACCAAACTGTGAGTCAATCTGCTATCAAAATCATTTCATAACTTTATTATCCATGCAGTCATTTCCAGTATCAAATTTATCTATTTCACATAGCGAATATACTGGTACACTGGATCTTTAGTATTAACAACTCAAGAATTATTGATAAACTCAACAAACTAGATATCAGCCCTTATATCACTAGGTGGGTTGCAAATTGGCTCACAGATAGAACCCACAGTGTGAAAGTAGTGGACTCCAAGTCAGACTGCCGACTAATCACAAGTGGAGTCCTATAGTGATTGGTCCTGCGTCCCCTCCTGTTTGGCATCTACTTCTCAGAAGGCCAGACCAACACGGAGGGACTCTGGCTGACCAAGTTCACAGACAGCTGCAAGCTGGGAGCCATTATTAACTCCCCAAGTGATGTAGACATCCTACAGAAAGGCCTCACTGAGACGAACGACTGGTGTCAAAACCATGGCCTTAAGCTTGATGCCAAAAAATGCGCCATCATCCCCTTTGGGAAAAACTCAGTTCCCACTAATTAGCACATTGATGGGAGCCCACTGAACATTGAAGGTGTTATAAGAGATCTTGGGACATAGGTTGACATCAACCTCTCCTTCGACCACCACATTGCTACTGTGGTCAGAAAGTCCTTCTGTGTGGCACATCTCATTACCAAGGGTTTTGCATCCAGGAAGAAAGAAGTCATTGTCTCTCTCTACTCTTCTCTCATTAGGCCAATCATCGAGTATAATGCCCCATTTGACATGTACCTCACTAGTCACATGCAACAGCTGAAAAGGCCACAGAAGTACCTCACGAAGAACATCCTAGGCCTTAAACACATGTCCTACATGGACAGACTCAAAAAACTCCAGCTATTCTCTGCCTCATATCATCTACTAAGAGGCGATCTCTGCTTGACTTACAAAGCCATGTCTGACCCAGCTCTGTTAGAAATGCTACATCTGAAGAAATCCCAATCCCTCCACACCACATGCTCCAGAGACCTCAACCTCATTACTACAATCAACAGAGCATGCTGGAGGGACAGGTTCATAACCCAAAGATTGCCCGTGCTCTGGAATAAACTTCCCATACATGTCAAGCAGAGCACCTCACTGGCCCTCTTCAAGAGAAATCTTGATGAGTGGATGGGAAATAGAAAGTTCACTTCAGAGATCACTCCAGTGGCTCTACTTGACAGAGGCACAGAGAACTAACGTCAGGCAGCACAGTGCCAGGGCACTTCTATGGGCTTGGCTTGTAAAGGCTTCTGGGCCATTAGCCTGGTACACACCTATGAACCTATGAACAACTCACATGAGAAAAACTTGAATTTCACTCAAGTGTTTCAAACACTCAAACACTTAAATTTCTCAAATAAAAAAATAGCTGAGCTTGTGGTCTTAACAGAAAACAAAACATTCAAAATAAAACTGTTAAAAGGCACAAGAAACAAAACCCGAACCTTTAGTGTAATAAACTTTTAATTGCCACTTCCATAAAAGAATTTCTTCAGAAATATAAAACACTGAAAATCACGCTGCAATATATACAGAAATCAACCAATAAAATCCAAAAAAACAATTAAACACAATGAGCTTCAATAAAATCAGTTGAGATGATTAACATCATGTTTTTTTTTTAAAGGAATGGAAGTTAAGGGCACTTTAAGAAACAACTGATTTTATTGAAGCTCACTGTTTTGTTCTAGAGGAATGGTACTTTAAATGTTGGGTGGGTGGTAGTTGGAGAATTTTGGTGTTACTGTGACTGACAGGCTTGCTTTAACCACTAAGAAGCAGTCACTTTAAATTGGAGTTGTGGGGAGGGTGAGATTTTTAGAGTTACTTTGATGACAGAATTGTTTGACCACTCTGGAGAATTGTTCTTCAAATGGGTGTTATTGTGTGGAGATTTTGTGGTTATGGTGACTGACAAGCTTGATTTAACAATGAGAAGACTGATTTAACAACAAATGGTTAAACTGGGATTGGATGGTGTTTTGGTCATAGGGTATTTAACAACTATAATGAAAATGATGTGAAACTGAATGGAAATGAGGCAATTTAAAGGAGGGAAGCATGGCTTTGCTTAGATGTGTGCAGTGGTTTATCTTTCCATACAATGGAGTGAAGGTGTTCAGCAAAAATAATCTATATCACCTTGTCCTGGTGAGTCTAACAGGACAGGTGTAATATTACTAGGTAAAACAGCTAAAATCTGGTTATACTGCCATGGTTTTATTATGTTCCTTATATACCAACAATCAGTACTAAGAAATTTTGCACATTCCCCTTTCAAATGATTAAAGGCACTAGTTTGTTGGTTTATTTTGTTATTACCCTGCATGCAAATATACCTAGCAAATAGGAAGAAGTCCTCAATGATAAAACCTGCTGAATCAAAGAAATTAATTAGCCTAGGGGAGAATGGAAACAGCCAGTTATGGTCATGCTGCAGCTTTAGTAGGAGGGTCTATCAGCCCTGACTGGTCTGATACTCATAGCTGTTGTTGAGCATCCCTGGGTTTTCATAGTGCCGTCCTAGGTGTTTGGAGGGGGATGCACACACAGATGTTGTCTCAGAAGGTAATCCAGTAGTATTCAGTGGGTGGGCACCTGCCAAATATAAATGGAATATAAACTTCTGAGGATATTGTGGAAGCTACAAAGAGCATAAATATTAAAACAAATGTTCAGTTGGTATTCTACAGTAACGACAGCAAGATTCATGAGAAGACCACAGCACAATGCAGAGATGAACTACAGAAATTCTTTACTGTACTTTGAAGATAATTAGAAGCACCGTGTGTACAAAACTGCATGGTTCTTCTGGACATAACGATTATATTTACTAGGGAAAAGAATAATAGGAGTTGTTATATATAACTAGCATGGGGGGTGCAGGGGAGTTCTTTTTTATTGTTTTTAAAGTTTGCATGCATCAAGGTTGTTTCTCTGCAAATGGGGAACATTTTAAATGTTGATTGAGTGTCTCAATGTAAATTAGTTTACCTACACACACACACACACACACACACACACACACACACACACACACACACACACACACACACACACACAGACACACACACACACACACACACACATATATATATATATATATATAAACACACACACACACACACAAACACACACACAGACACACACACACACATATATATATATATATATATATATATATATATATATATATATATTTATTTATAAACACACACACACACACACACACACATATATATATATATATATATATATATATATATATATATATATATATACACATTTATATAATGTGTGTTTATGTATATATATCTATATATATATATATATATATATATATATATATATATACACACACACACACACACACACACACACGCACACATATATATAGATATATATTGATCATCACCAACATGGGGACTCTATGCTCCAGACCAGAAGTGTATCCCTCACTGGTAAGATCAGACCATAAACTAATCTCACTGGATATTCACATCCCGACCCCACCCCCTGCCCAGAAAACTTCTCTAAAGCAAATTTCACACTCCTCAAAATCACGGTGGAATCCTTCAAAGCCCCCGAGCCTGTGGAAAATACAGCCCAGACCGCAGAATCCTTTATAAACGCATTCTATGAACACCTTCAGGAATGCATGGATCATGCAATCCCAAATAAAACCAAGACCCAATCCTCCAAAGGCAGACGTCCTGTCTGGTGGACCCCAGCCATAAACAAACTATACAATAGAAGGAGGAAGCTACTACATGATAGAGCAAAATCCCAAAAAGGGAAGGCATCTCTGATCAGTATTAGCAAAAAACTACGGGCACTCATAAAATCGTCTAAGGCCAGCTTCGAGAGAAAAATTGCACAGGACACTAAGGATAATCACAAGGCTTTCTTTAGTTATGTTAGGATCCTGGGTGGGAATTCCCAGATATGCTCAGAATTAGTCCAAAATGACAAAAAATACTTCAAACCCACAGACATTGCCAACATCCTAGCTGACAGGTTCAGCGCAAACTTCTCAAACTAATTTAATGATATAAATAAGGGTGTTTTGGATAGATAGTTTGATAGATCTGAAGAAGCGTATTTTATACGTGAAAGCGCTAATTTATCTCAATAAATCCTCTCATTGCTTTTATTATTGAATCGTGGTGGTCGTCTTCCAGTTTGCCTTTCCACTAGTGTTTCTGGTTGGGAAGACGACCTTTGGATTTGAGCGGTGTTTTTGTTATCTGATATTGACTTGCTTAAACTTTTAACATCAGCTTTTGTCACACGATGGAAGCGTTGTCCATAGAGTTGGACTACAATCCTGAAAATGGTAATCTGAACAGTAAATGGAACAATATCTTGGATTCACAAGTGAATCCGTTACTCAATATGGAATTACATCCCCTGGAGGTTTCAGCAGAAACAGGTACTGTTGAAAATATGAAAGAGTTGAATTCATTAAGTAAAGAACTTGAAAATGAATTGTACACGTTGCAGTGACTAATTTGGCAAAGGAGGCATATGGAAGCTAGCCTCCACTTTCAAATAGTACCGAGAGGCATGTGTATACTTTGTATGCCTACCTATGGGGATTACCATCCAGAAATCCTGATGAGGTGGCAAAAACTTAACTTGGAATTGAGTTATAATTATATGAGACTGATGATTGATTACTTTGCTCCTATTGAAGTGGAACTACAACGTAAAGTAGAGGCTTTGAATAAAGATCTACAAACCCGCTTCAAAGGAATTGTATATGGGAAAAGGCTGAACAATTTATATATGCAAGTTATTTCTTATAGAGATAAACTACAACAATCAAAATACCGCAAACTACAGAGAGACTATAGAGATTTCACAGCAGGGCAGGTGTTTGTTTGGCCCAGGGGAGCACACAATAATGAATTGGCTACTCCATTGACTTTAGAACACAATGGGCGACATATGGTTGAAACCGGTACAGGCAATCGAATTGCTTCCTTGGGTGATATTCCTTTAAGTTTCATTCACAAAAGCACAGAGAATGTATCAAACGTGCTTGACACACCCACTACATCAGATCAACAGGATATGGGTGTGGGTCTTTCATCCACGATGGCTACACCACCACCTAACCAACAGGCGTTAGATGTTAACAAAAGAGATACAGGATTGGGAGCCAAACCGAAAGTTTGGAACAGGAATTTGGAGCACTTTTTTCCGCTACCAGTGAAAGCGAGGGAATCCTCAAGAACAAGGTCAAAGAGTCGTGGCAGAGTCAAGCGGAAGTTTTCAGGAGACTATCAAGGTATGAGAAACAAAACCAGAAACCCAATGAACTGATTTTTAATTTCTCTAGTTATAAATTAAGTCCTTCTGACAGTTCGTTACTTAATAAGGGCTTATCTTTTATACCGTCACAACCTAGCAACTTGAGTGAATTATTAATAGACTTGAGACTGTTTGGGCACAATGTAGCGCTTAAATTAATGTTTGCTTCTAGCCAGAACAATATACGTTTTATTCAAGAGCCGAAAAATAGAAGTTCTTTTGTTCCTCCTCTACCAAACAATGTGGACAGTTTTATAAAATTATGTGAAAATGACTTTTATGCAGAGTTTGGACGTTTACAACATAAATGTACTTACTATAATTTAACAAAAGAGCAACAACAGTCACTGCATGATCTAAGCAATAACAGCGAAGTAATGATAAAACCGGCAGATAAAGGTGGAGGTGTTGTGTTATTGAATGCCGAGGATTATGATAAAGCTATGTCAGGAATGTTAAAAGAAGTTAATACATATTTGAATGTTGATTATAATTATTTATTGAATGTGATAAAGAGGGTTCATGATGATATCTATGACCTGTTAATGTATGGACAAGTATCTGAAGCCCTGTATAATTACTTTTTGGTTAAATATCCTAAAGTCCCTTATATAAAGAGGCTACCGAAGGTACACAGAGACATTCTCCCATTGCCTATGAGGCCTATAGTAGTAGGCAATGGCTGGGTGACAGAAAAAATATCATGCTATGTAGAAAGTATATTGGGTCCTTTAGTAAGAAAGATTCCAAGTATATTGAGAGACAGCTACCAACTATTAGAACTGTTGGCTGAGTTTAACAAAGAAGTACTTGATCCAGAATATTTACTGGTTACTCTTGATGTAAAAAATTTATTTACTTCTATCCCGAATGATTTTGGGATAGAAGCTGTAAGGGAAGTTCTAAATTTGAATCAAAATGTTAGCAGTAATACCCAAATATTAGTCACTATGCTATTAGATACTATATTAAACAACAACGTATTCATGTACAGAAATGAGTTATTTGCACAAAAATGTGGGGTGGCCATGGGCACCCCATGTGCAAACTCTTATGCAAATATGGTTGTTTATCACTGGGAGAATGAGTTTTTGTTTAGTAATAAGTCTTTTTCACAGGTTGTGTTCTACAAAAGATTTGTAGACGACATACTGTTGTTTTGGAGAGGTAGTTTAGATGAATTAAAGGCTTTTATAGATCACCTAGAAACTACTACTGATTTTTTAAGATTTACCTTAGAATACTCATATAACAAAATTAATTTTCTAGATGTTACTATAACCAAAAAGGAAGGAGGTGTAGTATCCACCTCACTATACAGGAAGAAGTGTTGGAAAAATGCGCTTCTGCATTATACTAGTATGCACCCCAGATTTGTTTTCCATAATATAGTCAAAGGACAATTTACTAGAATTACAAAAATATGTGAAGATTCAGTAGATATTGCCTTTGAATTGCAAAATATGCATAGGTTGTTTTTAGATAGGGGATATGATAGAGATATGTTAGATAAAAACATTAACAAGAAATTGCCACATAAGAGTAAGAGATATTTCTCTAGAACATCTAATGACAGTTACTTTTACTCTGATAAGAAGGATTTTGGTTCTAGAGTGACTTTTGTCACTAGATACACTAACAATAATAACATGATAGTTGATATAATAAAAAAGAACTGGCATGTATTGACAATAGATCCCAAAATATGTAAAATAGTGGGATGTACACCCAGTTTTAGCTATAAAAACAGCAAAAATCTTAAAAGGATTCTTTGCAAAGAGCATGTCTTGGCTAGACATGAAATTAAGAGAAAATTAGGCACTTACACTTGCAATAGATGCAAGATGTGTAGATATATAACTAATGTTCAATCCTTTAGTCATCCTTGTATGATATTTAGATTTGAACCTAGGTTTTATGCAAATTGTGACAGTACCAACTTGATTTATCTCACGCCATGCACAAAATGCATAGCGTTTTATGTTGGCATGACATCGAAAAAGTTAAAAGAGAGAATTTGCTATCATATACTAGAGATAAAAAGAAACAATCAGCAGAATGCGTTAGCTAAACATATATCAGAACATTCTGGTCATGAATTTACTTTTAGGGTGTTACAGTTAATCCAACACAATAGGAGAGGAGGGAATAACAAAAATTATTTAGAAACTACTGAACTTTCTTGGATTTTTAAATTAAAAGCTCACTTAGAACCTGGTCTTAATCAAGCAGTAAATATTAAGTCCATTCCTGATGCACGCTAATGAAGTCAGAGACTTCTTCTTATTGTGAGTTATTAACTCTTGAAGATATGATATTATTACTTAATAACTACATATGTTTATATTGTGAGCTATGATATTTTATTAGAATCATTTCTAACAATGAAATTAATTTTAAATGTATTTCAAATCTATAGATAAAGCAGAAACAGTTATTAATGTTTTGTACATCAATTTCATTGTTAATTACTTTTTTATTAATTTCATTGTTAATTGCTAATTATATTAGACCATGTATTTGATTGATGGAATTTAATGATATAAATAAGGGTGTTTTGGATAGATAGTTTGATAGATCTGAAGAAGCGTATTTTATACGTGAAAGCACTAATTTATCTCAATAAATCCTCTCATTGCTTTTATTATTGAGTCGTGGTGGTCGTCTTCCAGTTTGTCTTTCCACTAGTGTTTCTGGTTGGGAACACGACCTTTGGATTTGAGCGGTGTTTTTGTTATCTGATATATATACATACATATATATATATATATATATATATATATATATATATATACACACACACACATTTATATAATGTGTGTTTATGTATATCTATCTATATATATATATATATATATATATATATATATATATATATATATATATATATATATATATATCTAACAACACACACACACACACACACACACATATATATATATATATATATATATATATATATATATATATATATATATATTGATCATCACCAACATGGGGACTCTATGCTCCAGACCAGAAGTGTATCCCTCACTGGTAAGATCAGACCATAAACTAATCTCACTGGATATTCACATCCCGACCCCACCCCCTGCCCAGAAAACCACAGTGGAAAACTTCTCTAAAGCAAATTTCACACTTCTCAAAACCGCGGTGGAATCCTTCAAAGCCCCCGAGCCTGTGGAAAATACAGCCCAGACCGCAGAATCCTTTATAAACGCATTCTATGAACACCTTCAGGAATGCATGGATCATGCAATCCCAAATAAAACCAAGACCCAATCCTCCAAAGGCAGTCGTCCTGTCTGGTGGACCCCAGCCATAAACAAACTATACAATAGAAGGAGGAAGCTACTACATGATAGAGCAAAATCCCAAAAAGGGAAGGCATCTCTGATCAGTATTAGCAAAAAACTACGGGCACTCATAAAATTGTCTAAGGCCAGCTTTGAGAGAAAAATTGCACAGGACACTAAGGATAATCACAAGGCTTTCTTTAGTTATGTTAGGATCCTGGGTGGGAATTCCCACATATGATCAGAATTAGTCCAAAATGACAAAAAATACTTCAAACCCACAGACATTGCCAACATCCTAGCTGACAGGTTCAGCGCAAACTTCTCCCCCCCTCCCCACCAAAAGGGCAAATATCTATCACAGAAGAGTGCTGCCCCCCTGACATCTCAGATGCTCAGGTAAGAGCCGCCCTCTCCAAAGCAAAAAACACAGCATCAATGGGACTAGACGGTGTCCCGGGCTGCGTCCTACATGAACTCCAAGAAGAGCTAAACACAAACATAAAACTACTGTTCAATCTCAGCCTTACTACAGGATATGTACCCAAAGAGTGGCATACAGCAACAGTGGTCCCTCTCCACAAAGGTGGTGCCTCAACAGATCCCGGAAACTATCGCCCCATAAGCCTGACTAGCTTGGTCTGCAAAGCTATGGAAAGGATCATCATGGACCTCATAAATAAAGATATTGGGGACCTACAGACACTGGATCCTACCTAGTTTGGCTTTGTTAAGGGCAGATCTTGCCTCTTAAGCCTGGTCAATTTCTTTGAAACAGTCACCAAGGCCATTGACGAGGGGAAGGTGGTCCACACAGCCTACCTGGACCTCGCAAAAGCCTTTGATACAATACCCCACTCGGGCATTATAGATAAGCTCACCAGCTTAAATATAAACCCCTATGTCACTAGATGGGTTGCAAACTGGCTCAAGGACAGAACCCACATGGTTAGAATTGCTGGAGCCATGTCAGACTCCATACCAGTTACAAGTGGCATCCCACAAGGCTCAGTCCTGGGACCTCTCTTGTTCGGTATATATTTCTCGGAGGTACAGGCCAACACGGAAGGACTGTGGCTGACCAAGTTCGCAGATGACTGCAAACTGGGCTCCATAATCGACTCTCTGGCCTACACAAGCATCCTCCAAAAGGGCCTCATAGAAACAGACAACTGGTGCCAGAGCCATGGCCTCAAGCTAAACGCCAAAAAGTGTATAGTCATCCCCTTTGGCAAAAACAAAGTGCCCACAAATTACCATATAGGTGGTAATCCATTAAGTACGGAAGAAGTAATTAGGGACCTGACGACCCAAGTTGATAGCAATCTCTCATTTGACAACCACGTGGCCAAAGTGGTTAGAAAAACATTTTATATAGCCCACCTAATTATGAAGGGATTCACATCTAGATCAGGGGAGGTCATCGTGCCTCTTTACTCATCCCTCATCAGGCCCATAATTGAGTACAATGCCCCTTTTGGGATGTACCTTACCAGACACCTGCAGCAACTGGAAAGACCCCAAAAGTACCTCACCAAGAGGATCAAAGGGCTCAAACAGATGCCATATGCTGCCCGGTTAAAGAAACTCCAGCTCTACTCAGTGGCATACCGCCTGCTCAGAGGCGATCTGTGCCTGACATATAAAGCCATGTCCAACCCGGAATTAATGGACATGCTGCACCTCAGAAAATCCAAATCCCATCGAGCTACACGCTTGAGAGACTTGAACCTCAGCACTGAAATAAATAGGACATGCTGGAGGGACAGATTCATAACCCAGAGGCTCCCTTCACTCTGGAATAAAATCCCAGTCCAGGTTAGGCAGAGCCCCTCATTGACTCTCTTCAAAAGGAATCTTGATGAGTGGATGGGAGATCATAGGTTTATCCCGGTTATCACTTCTGTGTCACTGTTAGACAGAGGCACAGTATACTAACCTCGAAAAAGGGCATAGCAAAATTAATTTAAAATGGGTGGCGAAAGCCAAACACACTCTGGCTAGGCTTATAAATGCCCAAGGGCAGATAGGCTAGTATGAACCTATGAACCTATATACATATATATATATATATATATATATATATATATATATATATATATATATGAGTAGGACACCCGATAGACTGTGCACCTACAGTGACTGACACACACAGATGGTCAACAGGTGTGCAAGATCAACAATTCCTGGGTAGGGGAATTTTCACTTTTCTTGAGGACTGTACCATCTCAGAGTTAGTATGTATAATTAGCAGGTGATATGAGGGAGCACAGCCCCCCACTTGATGGCTGCAGGTGGGCTAGCCCCCATGCAAAAACACCTGTAGTTGGTTTGCTGTGCTCCAGGGTACTCGCTGGAGCATGTATAGAACATGCTGGCATTTATACGTTCAACATTTTCATGTCAGGTTTCTGTGTGTCAGTGCAGATGCAGAGTTGATCATTGAATCATAGGATCATAGGAAGTTACTAAGCTATTGGCCTTGAGAAACTTAAAAGACTAGGCAAGAATTTAGCCTTTGTTCTGACAAGTCAGTACCCAATGCCCCTGACCAGCAAGGACACAGGTGGAATCCCAGGGGTGTATTTTCTGTTCCCCATCCAGTTATCCAAGTTGCCCTTAAAAAGGATTAATGAGGTACTCTGCTTGGGTCTATATCACATTATCAAAATTCTAAAATGTCGAACACCATAAGTTCGACCTTGGAATCTCGAAATGTGATATACTCGAATGCTCAGAACAACTAATTTTTTCCAAGGAAAAAAATTTGCTGTTCCGAGAATACACACACACAACACAAGCACACCAAAATACATAATCCACACATACACACTTCACAGAACCCTACACTAAACCGTACATACACTACTAGCTATCCACTTACCTTAACCTAACCCTAACCCTAACCCTAAGGTCCCTAACTAATGCACACTCACCTTACCCACTCCCTAACCCTAAGGTCCCTAACTATCGCACACTCACCTTACCCGCTCCCTGTCCCTAAGGTCCCTAACTATCACACACTCACCTTACCTCTGTCTATTCATACACTTACCTTAACCCAGTCCATCACCTTTGCACCACAGTCGAGGAAATAGCAAAGCTGCAGAAATGGCCCACCGAATACTTTCCCTAGGAAAATATTCGGTGTTCTGCAGCTTTGCTACTTCAAGCGTTTGCTGAATTGGGATCGATATTATAACATTCAAAGTTTTAAGACTTCAATGTTATAATATAGACCCCTCTGCTTTACATGGAGAGGGGGTCTATTCCACAGAAGGGGAGTCTCTGGGACACAAATCTGTCCCGCCAACAAATCCTATTGATATCACAGACCAGGTTGAGGTCACGAGAGTGGGTTACTTAAGTGGAGCTTGACTTGTGGATATGCAGCAGTTCCATCAATGTGGGTTCTGGAATTGCTTTGTATGCCAGACAGAGGTCACCTCTGAGAAGTCTGTATGTGACTGAGTAGAGTGCAGTGATTTTAGCCTAACTGTGTAAGGTAGATGTTAGAGACCTTGGATTCTCCTTGTGAGGGATCTCTGTGATCTCTCCAGCTGCTGCATGTGCTTTGGGAGGTCCATACCAAAAGGGACATTGTACTCAATAATGGGTCTTATAAGGTAAGAATACAGGGATGTTATGACCACCTTGCCCCTGGATGAGATACCCCTACTAATGAGGTGGACCATGTAGAAAGCTTTCTGTACAATGGAGGCAATATGATGGTCAAAAGTCAGTTTGCTATCAACCTGGGTGCCCAAATCCCTTATGACTGATTGTGCACTTAGGACCTTGTTATCACTGTGATAATTTGTGAGGACATTACTCTCCCAAAAGGGAATGATGATGATGCATTTTTGGCATTCAGTTTGAGGCCATGTTCCTGACACTAGTCATTTGTTTGGGTGAGACCCTCTTGGAGGATGTGCACATCACTAGGGGAACTGATGACAGTGCCCATCTTAAAGTCATCTGCAAACTTGGCCATCCATAGCCCACTGTTTTTTTCCTGCACCTCAGTAAAGTATGTCCCAAACAACAAAGTAATCAAGATCAGTCTCTGGGGTACACCACTCATTACAGGTCTACTGCTTGAGGTGCCTTCCCCTATTTTGACTAGGTGGGTTCTATCAGTGAACCAGTTTGCTACCCATCTGGTAACATATGGATTTATGCCTAGTTGAGAGAGGTTATCTATTATAACCAAATGGGAAATAGTATCAAAGGCTTTGGCCAGGTCAAGGTAGGCAGTGTGCACCGTCTTCCACTCTTCCATGGCTTTGATGAGAGTCTCAAAGAAGTCAACCAAATTTAACAGGCATGATCCTCCCTAGATGAAACCAAACTGTGTGGGATCGAGTTTTTGGAGGTTGCCAATGTCCTTGTTAGTGAGGTCCATGATAATCCACTTGATGGCCTTGCAGATCAGGCTAGTTAGGCTGACGGGTCTATAATTTCCTGGATTGATGGATGCTTGACCTTTGTGCAAAGGGATGACACCGGCCGTCCTCCACTCAGCTGGGATGAAGCTGGTACACAGGCTTTGGTTGAATAGGATGCCTAATGGTGCTGCAAGTTCCTGCCTGAGTTCATGTAGGATGCAGCTTGGGATGTTATGGGGTCTCACGGAGACTGTATTTTTTTTGCCTTTGAGAGGGTAGTAATGACTTGCTCCCTAGAGATAAGGGGATGGCGGCAGGTGCTAGGGATATCATGATTTATTGATGAGGAGACAGAGGGGTAAAGTTTTCACTGAAATTGTCTACCAGTTGGTTGGCTATATCTATGGCATTTGTGTATGTGGTGTCCTTGACCACCAGTTCTGATCAGATCTGAGTGCTTCCTTTGAGATTGTTGACATATGTGAAGAAGGCCTTATGATTGTCTTTAGTAGATGTGACCAGTTTGGACTTGAAGTTTGTTTTGGAGGATTTCACTAGTGCTCCTATTTGCTTGTTCAGGCTAAGGAGAAATTGCTTCTACTTAAACACTTGCTCCTTCTTGGTCCTGAACAGCATTTTTTTTCCTTTTATTACAGATTTTATTTATTGCAGGTATCCACCAGACAGGTTTACTCTTCCTTGAGGAGGAGGATTTTGTCATGTCAGGTATTCCAGATTCCATGCAGCTATATAAATGCTTGTATAGTACTTTGGTGTAGGTTTGGACATATGTGCCAGTTCTTATGGAGGGAGAGGGGGTTGTGAAGCTGTTTATACCTTCTTTCAGGAGGTCATAATCAGCTTAGCAGAAGTGTTTTTGTTTGATCCTTGCTGGGGGGGGGGGGGGGTTGTGACTTCAAAAGTGACCACTTTGTGGTCAGATCTTACCAGGGAGGATGAAACTATAGGGATGCTGCAGTGGTTACTCATGTTAGTTAATACCAAGTCCAAGATATTTTTACCTCTTGTGAGGGTGTCGACCAGTTGGTCCAAGGCATCTACATTGACAAAATCAAGGAATTTCTGGGCATTTGTGTTTTGGCATGAGTAGTTCTTCCAATCTATAGTTGGATAGTTAAAGTCACCCAGGGCCAGGGTAATGGGTTGAACATTGATAGATTTGAAGAGGTCCAGATAGGTAGAGTGGGCATATTGAGTCAGAGTTGGGGGCCTGTAGCTAGCTATGATTTGAATAGGGGGTCTTTTCAATGGTTAACTGCACCTGGAGTTTCTCCTGTGTGTCATACTGTTTGACCACCCTGGAGGTGTTTATGTCTTTAATATATATTGCAACTCCACCTCCTTTTGCTTTGCTGACCATAGTTTGGGGTCTGCCCTTCACCCATACACCCTATATACATACATACTATGAGCCTGTGATTTCAGTAATCCTGAGTATCAGAAACACTGAAAATAATACCTAAAATACAGACGACTGAAAATTTTATTTAAAAGGTCTAATTATCCCAAAGGAAGGGGATCATTGCTAGTGCATGATTGGAAATCCCATATAAAACCGTGTTCAGTCTTATATTCTTCAGCATCTCATACTTTGGGCAACTGATGCTTGAGGAATTTTACCTTGACCACTTGTAGCGTAACCAAGCAGGTCTCTACTGCAAATCAAGAACTTTAAACAGTTGTAAATCAACAAATAAAACAAAAAAAAAAAGTTTAAGTGTTTGAATTAGTAGCTAAAGCAAAATACTAAAACTGACATAAAATAACATTCTTAAAATGTATTTTGAATTATGCTGCAAAGCAGTTATAGGTCAGGAATAAAATCTGTAGAATACAGATCCAACTCCCTTTCAAAAGCAACAAAATCTAGAAGATACCATAAAATAGGAGGTTCTCCAGCTATTGCAAACAGATGTAATTTAAACCAGCATATTGTAATAATAAATCTATCCATTTTAATACATATTTAACTGAAAAGTCAGCAAACTTTATAAGATAAAATAAAAACCAAACAGAAAACTGAGATTAATAGAAGATGAAATTGTAGGTCAAGCCAGACTAAAACTTCTTCCATTCTTTCCTTTGCTCCATTTTGTGATTGTCCTACTTCAGTTTGCTTTAAAATGTCTCATAAAACACACTTATTTGACCTTGGGCAGGATTCACGATGGCTTGCACGGAGTCTAGGAGCCGTGTAAGACTCCATGCAGCCATCGCGATCCAGGAACAGACCGAAATCCCGTGTAAGAGACAACTAAAATGACTCTTGCAAGGGCAGGGCGTGGATATGCTAATCACCCCACTTGCAGCCAAAAGGCATGCAAATGAGGTAGATTAGCGATCCACTAAGCTGAAACCAGCCCGTGTAAGAGTCGTGTTAGTTGCAGAAATGTACACACAACGGAGCCATGACAGCTCCAAATAAAGTGTACAAATGTTGCAGTCAGCATGCCAATGGCCAAATATGTGGCCATTGGCATGGTAACCCGATGCAAACATGAAAAAAAAATTTTTTTTTTCGGAGATCGGTGATGTTTAAATGCAGCGCAGCTACGCACAAATGGGCTGCGCTATATAAAACTGAAAAATGAAGGTTTTATGTAATGCATGGATTTGCAATGCAGGGACTAGCAGACCAAAAACAACATGGCCACCATTTAGTGGTTGCTAAGGGGGGAAGCTGAGTGTAAGACATGTAACTAAGCATTAGTAGGCAATCCTATGTAAATGAATGGTAGGATAGTGAATCACACTGTCACATAGCAAATGAGCACAGTCTGTGTAGTGTAAGAGTTAGATAAGGGGGAGTAACAGAGTAGGAGATAGGTGACATCACAGGGGGGAATGTCAGGAAGAAATCAAGCTCATTGGAGCATAGTGGTATGTGAAACATATCAATCACACAGCAGAAAAAGAGGAGTGTCAACAGATAAGCATGGGAAAGTCAAGAAATGGGAGGTGTACACTGTGACCAACACCAAAGTTTCTTGCTGTACGTGCATGCGCGCGTGTGCACGCTGGCAGCCGCGAGTAAGACAGAGTGCGCGCGTGTAAGGCAGAGTAAGCATGTAGATGCCTGTTTAAAGATCTGTAAACCTGTTTGCACTAGTGTGCATGCGTTTTAACCCGAATAAGCAGATTCCAGTCCGTGTAAGCATGTGTGCGCGCGTGGTAGCCACTGTGAGCATGTTTTTGCTGGTATGCGTGCTGCTCCCCCTGAGGAAACAGAGAGGAAAGGGAAGCAGAAGAAATAGTAGGAAACTAGCAGGGAATACCTGTAGAGGTAGCAGGTGAAAACAATTAGAAGCAGGCAATTACACAGGCAGAATACAAGCCCAGCCCAGCACTTAAAACACTGCAAACAGCATTGCAGTATGTTTCTCTCAAGAGACACTGCAAGACAGGAGTAAGCAAGTAGAAGTGAAAACTGAAAAAGCTGCACTCAGACCAAACATGCTAGGGGCTGCCATAGCTGTCATAAGGAGACTTAGGAGACTTGCTGAGGGTGGTGACAATAGAAATGCTGCCAGATAACCCACAGTGAGGAGATGGAGAAGAGTGTACAGGCCCAGAGTCACCTACCAGGGGTTACATGAGCTGGAGATAGTGGAGCGCTATAGAGTGGACAGAGACCTCCTGCAGCAAATTGTTGAGCTGTGCAGGCCATGCCTCACACACAGAACCAACAGAGGGGAACCCATCCCGGTGGAAACCAAGGTATGTGTTGGCCTAAGAATACTAGCAACAGGTACCTTCCAGAGACCAACTGGTGATATGATGGGGATATCACAGGCATCAGCCTCCAGGGTACTGCACCAGTTCCTGGATGCCATGTCAGCACATGTCGGTGATCATGTATATTTCCCCAATGCCCGTGAGGTATTGGCCAGCAATATGCGTCTCTTCCAGCAAATAGCGGAATACCCTGAGGTAGTGGGTGCAATAGACTGCACGCACATACTCATCAAAGCACCAGCCGGTGAGCGGGGTAGGGCCTACATTAACTGAAGGGCTTCCCCTCCATCAACTGCCAGGTCGTGTGTGATGCCCAGGGCATAATAATGAATGTGTGTGCTGGCTGCCCTGGGAGCTACCATGATTCCCATATCTGCCATTTGACGCAGCTGTACCAGACATTTGCCAATGGGGACATCCCACATGGTCACCTAGTGGGGGATGCAGGTTATGCACTGGAGCTGTGGCTGATGACACCCATCAGAAACGCACACACACCTGAACAGGAACGCCATAATGAGGCACACGCACAAACACGTAATGTAATAGAGCGTGTGTTTGGGCTGCTCAAGTCACAGTTCCAGTGCCTGGACACATCTGGTGGAGCCTTGCAGTACTCACCAACTACATGTACCCAAATTGTCATGGTATGTGCGAAAACAGCTGCAACAGTACCAGCATAGGGCCGGGACAAACAGCCCGCCATCATTGCCAAGGCCATCACAGGCAGAGCGTGACTTGGAGGAGGAACAACCTGAGCCTGCCCCAGTAGGCTAGGAGGCGTGCCCAGTATGCCCTGGCCTTGGCAAAGAGGCAACACATAGCACATACACTGGCACAGTAGGAACCCTGGGAATGATACCCCTCTCTGACTCACTCATCTAGTAACAGGGATGCCTAACATGACATAACCTGCTCTCAAACACGTACAGGGAGTGTAGTATGTGCATCCGACAGAGGCAGCCCTGCAGCACCACCTGAGGCATGATTGCCATGTGTTAAGCAATGTAACACCATCTAGTATATGCAAACATGAAGACCCAACCTAACATCTCACCCTCACCAAGCATGATGCCACACTACGAAGACAACAAGATCAAGTACAATAATTGGCTGAGGTATTGCTGTTAACAACTGGGAACACATGGCTGACAGCCTGGGCTGACATGCCGAGCAAGGCATGATGCCCCACCTGCTAGGGATGGCACGCACCCAGCATACCTGGCTGTGTAGATACTGGCAAACGATGCTGTCACCCCCACTGTGCCTGGAATAGGTAAGTCTGGAAACACAAACTCACCAACATAGGTAGTACAAGGGATAATAACTTGGACGTAATGCTACCCAATGCCAGAAGTCTAACCTGCAAGGTGCATGCAGACCAAACCCACCACAGCATGGAGAATGGTAATATGTGTTCTGTAACAGAAACCTGGGCAAGGCCCAGAAGAGCACCCTAATACTACCAGGTTATGCCTCATACCATGCTACAGCTCCAAAACATGGAACACATGACAATAGGAGTGTGGCTACCAGTAATTATCGAGAATAACCACACCCCCAGGTTGGTACCACAGCTAGAAGCAGCATGGACTATCTACGGGCAAGTAACACTGTCTCAAACTGTGTACCTGTTTGAAGCCTGCTACAGACCCCACACACAAACCCAGGTACCCCAGCCAGCCTTCCTGAAGACACTTCAGAGTATGAATGTCCCAACAAATACCAAACAAGGCACACACAAAGTATGACATAGGTGGCAATCCATTATGTATGGAAGAAGTAATCATGGACCTAGGGACACAAGTGGATGGTAACCTGTCATGTGACACTCACATTGCCAAGGTGGCCAGGAAGACCTGCTATATTGCCCACCTTAATATGAAAGGATGCACATGTAGAGCTACAGAGGTCATTGTGCCCCCATACCCTTCCCTTATCAGGCCCATACGTGACAACTATGCCCCAGTTCAGATGTACCTTACCTTACACATGCAGCAGTCAGAAAGACCCCAAATGTACCCACCAACAGGATAAAGGGTCCAAACATTGGACATCTGCAGCCTGGCTGAAGAAACCACAGCCCAATTCAGAAGCATACTGCACAGTCAGAGGTGAAGTATGCCTGATGTACAAGGCCATGTCCAATCCAGAATGAATGGACATGCTCCACTGCAGAAACCCCAAATCCAGCATACACACCACAGTGAGATATCTGAACCTCTACACATAGATTAATATAATGTGCTGGAGGGACAGACCCATAACCCAGAGGCTCAGGACACTCTGGAACAGAATCCCAGTCCATGATAGGCTGAGCTGCACACACAAACTCAACAAGAGAAGTCCGTTGAAGTGCATGGGAGATAGTAGGTGTACACTGGGGGCCATCCCTGTGTCACATCTAGGAAAGTAAACCCTATGTAGGCATAATATGCACATTGCAAGGGGTGTTGAGACCCACACATAGTCTGTCCATGCTCAAACAAGGCCAGGGCAGATAGCCTAGTATGAACCTATGAACCTATGATGATACAAATTGTGCAGGACACAAAGGATTATCACACAGCTGTCCTACCTGATGGTAGGAACCATGGTGATAATCCACAGATATGCTCTGCAGCACTCTAATATCACAAACAATACACCAAACCCACACACATTGCCAACAGCCTAAGAAACAGATTCCTTCCAACCTCCCCACCAGCACCTAACTGCCAAATATCTATCCCAGGAGAGTGCTGGCCCCCCGACATTGCAGATGCTGAGGTAACAGCCAGCATCCACAAAGCACAGCACACAGCATCAATGGTACCAGATGGTGTCCTGGGTTGTGTCCAACAAGTACTGTAAGAAGAATGGAACAGCAAATATCATTACTGTGCACTATCAGTCCTACCACAGGATATGTACCCAAAGAGCGGTGTACAGCAACAGTGGTCCCACACCACAAAGGGGGTGCCTGAATGGATACTGCAAACTATCACCCCTCAACCCTGACTATCTAGGTTGGCAAAGTAATGGAGAGAATGATCATGGAACCCATGAATAACGAGATTGGGTACCTACAGACATTGGACCCTACCCAGTGTGGCTGTCATAGGGCAGATCCTACCCCGTACACATGTCTGACTCATGTGAAACATGCACCAAGCCCAGTGATGTGGGGAATGTTGATCACACAGCCTATCTGGACCTTGCTAAACCCTTCCATACAATACCCTACTTGGCAGTACAGATAAGCTCACCAGCCTAACTATAAACCCCTATGCAAGTAGATGGGTTGCAAACCAGCTCAAGGGCAGAACTGACCTGGCAGACATGCTGTAGCCATGGCAGACTGCAAACCAGGTACAACTGGCATCCCACAAGGCATGGTCTTGGGACCTCTCTTGTATGCTATATATGTCACATAGGTACAGGCCAACATGGAAGGACTCTGTCTGAACAGGTTTGCAGAGGACTACAAACTGGACACCATATCGGACCCTCCAGCTGACACAAGCAACCTACAAAAGGCACACATAGAAACACACAAGTGGTGCCACAGCCATGTCAACAAGCTAAATGCAGAATAGTGTATAGTCAACCCCTGTGGAAACACAGTACATGGCCAGAAAATACCACATAGGTGTTAACCCAGTAAGTACATCAGGAGCAATAAGAGACCTGGGGACACAAGGTGATAGATATCCTGCATGTGACAACCATGTGTCTGTAGTGGTTACAGAAACATACCATATACCCACCTAATCATGAAGGTCAGCACAGCTTGGTTAGGGTAGGTCAATGTGCCTCTCCAGTCATCCATCAGCAGCCTCTCAAGTGTGTACAATGGCCCTTCAGGGATGCACCATAGCAGACACCTGCAGCAAATGGAAAGACCACACAAATACCCCGCCAGGAGGATCGCAGAGCTGTAACAGATGCCATGTGTCGCCTGAGTAAAGAAACTGCAGCTCCACACAGTGCCATACTGCCTGGCTGGAGGTGAACTGTGCTTGATGTATAGAGCCTTGACCAATCTGGTATCAATGGACATTTGGCACCATGTAAACACTGAATGCTGGTGACCTATGCAGCTGACAGGCCTACAGGACATGCTGTACTGATTGGTCCATAACCCAGAAGCTCACTCCACTCACAACTAAACTCCCACTACAGGATATCCAGGGAGTCCCTCAGTGACTGTCATCCAGAGGAATCATGATGACTGGATGGGAGATGGTAGGTGTACCCTGGATATCACCTATATGTCATGGGTAGACAGAGGCACAGCACACTAACCGTGACATATGTCATGGCAAACACCAGTAAATGTGTGTTGAAGGACAAACACTCTTTCACTAGCATTACAACTGGACTAGGGCACATGGCCATTGTTTGTCACTGTCCACACAAGTTGTGGAATACATTAACAATGTCGGACAATCATGTACCAAGCTGTCCATATCTGAACAAAATGCAACATGGTCATATCTGCACAACTGGCCCTCAACCAGTCTGGTGTGCTCACTATAAACATTACAAGCAGTGATAGGACTGAAACCGATTATACTGTCCACCACAGTGAAAGTTCTGCACCAGTACACTATACAACAAAATAACTGTTTGGTCAGCAGGAAAGGATGATGACAACTGTATGCAAACTATCCCATGGTGACCCTGCAGGCACAGCATAATGCCTGTTAGGTTCAGACACACAGCAGTTGGGCAGTAAGAACACAACCTGATGTCCAACACTCAACTGTACATGTGATATATAGATGGCGTCCACACACAAACAGAAATGTGGTGGTCCACAGATCCCAACATAAGCAAAGGTCACACTGGGCATGCTCGCACACTTAGATAAATGAGATGTGGCAGTCAAGAAGCCATACAAACTGTGAACTGGGCATGCTCACACACTTAGGCCATGTCACAGTTCAGCAGTTGCACACACATATCTGGCATTTCTATGTGTTAACACAGGAACCTCCCACAATACAGACATCTGCCCAGTGCACACAGTGAAGTTACAACAGAGACATAAGTAAAGTACTGGATCCCACTCATATGCAAACATCTCCCACAGTACACACGTTGTTTATAGAGATAGGGAAGGCTATGGCAATAAAGACCCACAAACAGTATATGAGCAACAGATACTTGCATCTGACAGGTAAACATATGGCTGTAGAGTGCAATACCTGACTGTTGTCCCTAGGGAATACAGAAGGCTATCCACAGTGTATTTGGCGTCTGCCTCCACAGTACAGTAGGCCACTGTGCCCGTGCAAAGTTAATGCATAGATATGCTGTCCCTTGCACTGATGGATAGTCACAGATGTACATACCTCTTCATCCATAATGATGTCAGCACACTATACATATGTCAGGAGCAGGAATATATCCAGTAATGTGAATAGCACGCTCCACTACTGCATCTCTGAAAAGTGTCATAACATAGTTAGGTATGGGGTTTGAATCCTGCAAGTGCCCAGTGTGTGTGTGACTGTTTGTGGAGGAGTAGTGTGTGCAATTCCATGTGTATGAGAAATGTCCCTTTTGGCAACTATTACTACACAACACATGCTGCATATTCCACTGTCTAAACACTGATGATGTCATCACCCTATAAGTACAGCAGGAGAAAACAACCCCCCCCCCGTAATGCAAATAGCATGCTCTACTAATGCGTCTCTCACAAATGTCATAACATAATTAAGTAGGGGTTTGAATCCTGCAAGTTCCCAGTGTGTGTGTGACTGTGTGCGGGGGAGTAGTGTGTGTAATTCCATGTGTATGAGAAATGTCCCTTTTGGCAACTATTACTACACAACACATGCTGCATATTCCACTGTCTAAACACTGATGATGTCAGCACTCTATAAGTATAGCAGGAGAAAGCAATCCTCCCAGTAATGCAAATAATACACTCTGCTACTGCTACTCTCACAAGTGATCTAACATAGTTAGGTAGGGGTTTGTATCCTACAAATGCCATGTGTATTTTTGTCACATAGTTTGTCCATGTGTGTGGGGTGTTGTTCCCAATATTGCACGACATACATTATATCAGTAATGTCAATGCACACATGATGTATGTGTGTGCCACCTACACATATGTACCTGTGAACTGCAAGAGTTCCCATGTCCGAAGCCTGCCTCATGTGACTACATGGAATATGCATCAGACAACTGTATGTCTGTGGTGTTCTGTGCAGGGTCTGCATGTGGTATGTGACTAAACAGTGTGGGTTGTAGATGGTGTCATCCCACCAGCGAGGGATTCATGATTGGTCTGGAGCATATAGTCCACATGTTGGTGATGAACAGGTGCAGCATGTTGTCACCACTTGTGGGAGTGGTAACAAGTTGTTCCATAGCAATGCAGGGAATGAATGATAAGAACCCTTCAGATAGGGTCTTGCAGCTAGAATAATGCTCACACTGTATGTTTGGGTAGTTGCAGTACAACCATATAATGGTGTGTGTAGAGACCGTCATATTCCCAGTGTTGTCTGGGTTTCCTGGGTATGGGAGTGTGGTGTGTGCCAGGCTATGAACCTGAAGGCAGTCTAACCCACTGTGTGTTGCACATGGAGAGGCTCTGATGCTTTGTGCAGTGCCACCAACTTGGGGGTGTGTGTATCCGAGGTGCCTTTGGATACAACCCCTCTGTTCTGGGTTGGTGCATGTGTAGGGGATGACAAGCATGGTATCAGGAATGACCTGGCACTGATGGTGTGCACCTGGGAGCCTTGTACCAGGAGTCTGTTACTGCACGGATATTGCTGTACCCCATGCTAAGGACTGTTTCCACTGCATGCATCCTGAGGTTTACACTTCTGCTGTTGCGTAGCATTGCTATTAGTGTCCCATCCCGTGTGATACCTGTGTAGGTGGCTATGTAATGTCAGCCTTGCATACAAAGGCACTATGTGTGTAGCAACAGCCTCTGCCAATATACACCAGCCCATGGGTGACAGGTGCAAGCTGTCCCAAGCAATGTGGCATGTCCAGCATGTAATCCCACACTGACAGGCATTGGATCCCCGTTGGATGTCACTGAAAGATACGTTAATTGCAGAAACTGATTATCCTGTCTACATATTGTGGCAGCATTCATGGTGAGGGTGAGATGCTACTCAAGGCCAGGGTCATACCAGCCTGTGCCACAAGCTCAGAGAGCCCCTCTATGTCCCCTAACATGTAGTCCAGGGAGGTGCATCAGAGGTCATATACACTGGCACAGACAATGACTGAGTCATACTTCTACATGCCTTGGAGTGACCGCTTTGCTTGTGTTATGTGGTGGATCATAGTGCCCGACAGGCAGCTGAGCATGACCATCACCTTGTTCAGCCTAGGATCAGGACCACCATGTACATGACGATAGAGTTACCTCACACAACTGTAGCAGATGTGTTGTCTAGCCGTATGGCCTGAGACTGTTTGGCACACAGGCTTTGTGAGCTATGTGTTGCATGTGCTCTGCTCTGGAGTAACGTTTGCTTGTGTGTCTGCTTTGCAGGTGTCAGCTGCTCAGGCAGGATGCTATTCTGAGAGCCCAATAATGTACCTGTGTGTTTCTGTGTTTGGATTGTGGTCGTGGCAGGTCTATGGGAGACTGGTACTGTATTCACTGTAGTATCCCACTCCACCTGACAGGGAATACCAGTGCTGTGTAAACAGAGCTTATCCCCCAGTTTGGCTATGTGGTTGCATCTCTCACATGTGTTGTACATGTATGGGAAGGGGAGAGGGTTGTCTGTGTACATGAGGCAGCTGTAACATTGCCACATGACTCACAAATTCACCAACTGGACCTGAGAGTAGATCGACAGGTGACCTTTGCACATGCTACCATAGCATTGTGACTCCCATACTAAGTAACGACACATAGGGCCAATGGGGAACAAGGTACTCAAGGTGACTATGTGAGGGTGTAGTGCTCCTGATTTGTTAGTGCTGGCATATATGAATGCTGTCTTGAGCAAATGTGAGGTAAGTCATATGCAATGTGTTACAGGCAAGCTACATACAAACATGACAAACAGTGACGTTCTGTCAAGTGACACATGGACATTAGTACAGTAAGCAACACAGATGTCACTAGGGATCCATAGAGGCACTGCATATCTGCACTGCAGGTGGAATCAGTGTTTCAGGAACATAACAGGCAAACATGCATACAAACAAAACTACAGTCAGCAGGCCTGTATGTAGACTATGCTACAACAAACAAGGTGTACGACTTGCAGTATGTAATAGTGCATATATGCAGGCACTCTAAGCCAGTACCCAGACATTCCCAGGTCAGACAGGCTGGTTCCAGCCGCTCCCCCCCCACAAGTGTATAGATCACGTACCTTTGTAATGTTGAATAACTGGCCTGATACCCAAGTGCTCATACCTGTAATAATACACATGTCAAATAACAGACACTGAGCCCTCACTCAGCAGTTCCAGACTTAGTATGATGTATGCTACCTGTCCTGGCACCACAGTATCCTTGACATGTATGGACACTTTCCCTCCTGTCATAGTTAGTTCTGTGTTTTGGTGCTGTTATGCATGGTATGAGGTGTGACCTTGTAGTGCTAGTGTGCTCTTGTGAGCCTTGAACCTGTTGTGTAGTACTGCACAGATATCAACATCCTGGAACATCTGCATTGCAGAGTCGTGTGTGGACAGCATGCAACTCGCAGTTGACATGGCCATCATTGAGTATCAATATGTACATTGTTGTATCCCCTGTGCTACCTATGTAGGTGGCCATCCCTTCACAGCCTTACCACCAGTATGCAAAGATGTGCAGACAGAACATTGTGGTAATTAGTATGGGTGTACAAAACAATACAATGACATTCGTACTGTAACTGCATCAGGCATGCTGGTATATACCCACAATGCTATAATTACACTGTACTGTTGTCAACATCATACTATTACAATATGTCTATGTAGTCACCCTGTGCATCAGCACCATGTTAACATGTTCCTGCACCGATTTTACAGATTGCAGGAGGTGGCACAGTTTCATCATATGCACAGGGTGTGTACCTGGTATGCCTGAGTCTGCCACTGATACAACCAATTAACATGTCTGTGTGTGTGTGTTGGTGAGGGACAGCAGTACAAGATGGGGCGATGTTGATGCAGTGTGTGCGTGTATGCGGTAGCCCTAGTTGTTATCACTTTGCATGTGTGTATGAATGCACACAGTCCCACCTCATGGCTGCCATATACAGGTGTTTGTGGACAGCCACAGACTGTACCTGTCAGGTCATACAGATCACTGTCTGTGGCCACGGACACGGTACCTGTGCCTGGCAGGGGTGCTACAGACCATATCAGGTACTAAGCCAGACTGGGTACTGTCATCAGAAGCAGGTGTTTGTTGACTGGAGACAGGTCCCTGTTGGGACTGTCCAGCGCCACGTGCACGTGCTCTCCTGGGGAGGTCCGATGACAGCACAGACCCAGCATTGCTGGGGCTGCTGCTGGCACTATGTGAGCGGCCGTGGCCCTGTTGTCGTCCGCGACGGCTGCCAGCTGCTGCTGTTGCTGGCATACGGCCACGTCGACGCCTCAACCATCCACCATTGCCCTGGTTCATGGACATATAGTTGTGAAACAGATCTAATGTGTCCCCCCAACATCTGTCAATGACCTCGGTGAAGTTGCAGATGGCAGCCGCAACATCACGCATACTGTCACTCATGGCTGTGCAACATGGTCTCAGCTCCCTCAGACCCTGTCTGGTGTGCCGTTCCATACGTGACTGTGCCTGCATTACAGCCTGAAACATAGCTGGGGTTGAAAGACCTCTGTGGGCACGTCTGACAGGGGCAGTACACCCACGGATGCTCCCACAAGAACCCATGGACGTCTGCCTGTGAGGTACCATGTCAGGGCCCTGGCCAAGGCTGCAGTGTGGGGATGCATGTGCCACCGGTACCACATTACCCTGGTCAATGCCCACTGTATCCTGTCCATCACCTAGAGACATTGGTGACAAAGGATGTATTGGCAGGATGACTGTGCGCATTGATGGGGTCGACAGCTATGTAGTGTCAGTTGGCTGACCAATGACAGACCCTGGCACACCTACCTGTGCCATTACACAGGTATCATCATTATCACTATCCACAGCAGCTGATTCAGGTTCCCTGCTGCATGACACCAGAGCAGCACCAGAACCTGTGGGAGTAAGACAGGAAACACAGTTTACAATGTGTACACAATGCCACCACTGATGCACACATGCACACATACACACATGCACACATGCGCACATGCACACATGCACACATGCGCACATGCACACATGCACACACGGGCACATGCACACATGCACACATGGGCACATGCACACATGCACACATGGGCACATGGGCATATGCACACATGCACACATGGGCACATGCACACATGCACACATGCACACACCTCAGTATATGAGATATCAACCCACAGACACAAACACACCTGCAATCAAACACATAGCACTACTGCTTCAGCCTATTATTACTATTAGTATACAGAGTATTGAAGGTAATGGTATTACACACTCACCAGCATGGATAGGCTGCCTTGCTGTTACACCAGAGGGACCTGCAGAAAAGAGACATTTATCATCAGTGGGCACAACTGTGCCATTGATACTGTGGGCATGATACAGTTCAGTAGTGCAACAGTTAGTTTCCACAGGTGTACTGCAGATAATGAGGTTATCACTAATGCACATTAATTACCAAGATTACAGCTACAAAACGAGGACACACCTCACACATGCATAACCTAACAGTGTACAGAATGGTCAACTATACACATGGCATGTAACCTGCACACTCTGTGTCCTGCTGCTGTGTGGCTCCAGCCTCCATCATTACACATGTATGCTGCTGCTGTTGGGCTGGAGCCACAACACTCAGGAGTAGTCCCTCCAGTCTGGTGAGGGGGGATGTCCAGCCACCCCACCACCTGTGGCAAGCTGCTGCCTGTGGATATCCAACGCACGCTGACTGGCATTTCTAATTCAATCAATGCAGTGATGGCGTACCTGCTCATATGTCCGGTTATGTGTGCCTATGTCATTTACCTGACGGACCAGGTCTTGCCACAATGCAGCCCTCTCCTGCTGGTTCTGGCTGGTGCGGGAAAAGAGTACAGCAAAATCCCGCACCAGGCTCTGGTGTATCTCCTCCTCCTCTGCAGCGGAGTAGACTGGGTTCCGCTGGTGAACCATGGCCCTGAAAAGGAGAAGGAAAATATGTCAGCAATATCTGTCAGCAAACTATAGCACACATAATACACATAATACTTGACTGCAGTGATATAACTTAGGCACCATATATAGCATCTGTCTGTCTATTGGGGGATACACATGTACATGACCAGATATCAGTGCTCATCCAACAACTGTGCAACAGTACCTGGCACACTCCATACAACAGACTAGTATACTGCAGCAGTCAACACACTGTTTCAAGTACAATACACAACCTCACACTGGGGTTTGTATCAAGGTACTGTATGGGGAACATTATCAGCCCATGCACTGCACACAATGCATGTTACATATTTCACTGGTAATGCACACTACTCTTACTTACCATAACCCTACCTACACCACAGTGACATACAGGGTAACACAGCACAACATATGGCAATGTAGTATGTGTTGATCGCAATACCTCACACACCTGTCTCTGGCCTCACACCAAGGACACACACTACCATGAAGAACAGACAGTCATGGTGAGCAATCACACCAGTACACAACATGCACCCAGTTACTAGCACACTCATTCCACCTCACATATTCCGTTTGCAATGTGTTCATGGGTGTGTATTGTGTCCTAGGTAGGTAGTGTGCCTTTGGCCCTGGGCCTACAGCAGCATACTGTTATGCTACCCTGCCCCTTGTGACACGTGTTATGATCATACCTGCTCCTTATAAACAGTTAAACAGGGTGACTCATATGGCATATAACCTATCAGCATAACATTCAGCAGGGGTATGTCTGACATCTACTCATGGGGAGCCTTGCTTCTTAATTCTGTGTGGTCTACTACAGGGTATGTCATATCTGTGGGTAGGGTCCCGTACCTCCACCATGTGCTCTATACTGCAGTGACAAGGATGACAGACATAGGTAATTTGTGTTGTGGATGTTGGAGGTGTTACCATGGTTGGTAGACAACTGTCATGGGTGTGACCAAACTATGTATATCCAGCAGTGGTAACCTCTATGTAGGTAGTCTGTGTGCTCTGTGGTGTTTGAGTGCATTGACACAGTTACTTGCATATGTCTGTGTCCTTCTCCATATCTGTAGCTGTCATGGGTGGTACATACCGTGTAGGACGTTGTGGGGTATGGAGGGGTACAGTGACCTACATGTCCATAGCTGACATACCATGTCCGCTGACACATTCCATGTACAGGTATTACAGGACTAGTGTGCCACTGCGTATATCGATGTGGAGCCTATTGTACACTTGTTGACCCTGTTCCCCCTGAGACATGCAGTGGTGGGCAGGCATGTACATATGTGGTGGTTACTGGTGTCAGTGTTTTTGAATGGGGTATGGTACTCCAGTATCCACACTGGTGTTCACTCCATGCCTGTGACACCAGGCACCTGTTGCAAGACATCTGCACACATGTGCCTCACACAGTCTATATATGTATATATATATATATATATATATATATATATATATATATATATATATATATATATATATATATATATATATATATATATATATATATATATGTATATATATATTGATATATTTATATCTGTATATGGATATATATCTGTTTGTATATATGTATATATAATATGCATATATAGATGTAGATATATACATTTAGATGTGGGGAGAGAGGGGGAGTGAGTGAGAGAGAGACACAGGGTGAGTGTGAGTGTGAGGGGGTGGGACAGAGAGTGAGAGATAGTCATATACAGACATATCTGTTGTCAGTCAGATCTATCTGTATATGTATCAGTCTCTACAGATATCTATATATGTATGTGTGTATTACATATATCTGTACAATGTCTGTGCACTAAGTGAGAACCTAGTTCAAGGCTCCTGAGAGCACACCAGCGGTACCAGGCTATACCCCGTATCATGCGTTTTGGCCCCAGGACTCGGGACAAAACAAAAAGGGAGGGGGTGTGTCCATATTCATGGAGGACACACACACCTCCAGGTTAGTGGCAACACATGAAGCATCACAGACCATCCAAGTGCAGATGACCGTAGGCAAACCTGCTATACAACTGGTAGCATGTTACAGACCACCCTCCCAATCTCAGGGACCACAGTCAGCCTTCCTGTAGACATTGGAGGATATGAATGTCCCACCACACGCCATCATATTGGGATACTGCGACTACACTAACATACACTGGGTGCATTATTCTACCCCAAACACCCTAGCCCAAAGGTTCCCGGAATTCACAATGTCAAATGTAATGGAACAGCTAGTCACCTCTCCCACAACAGGAGATAATATACTAGACCTGATCATCACAAACATGGGGACAATGTGCTACACACTGGAAGTATACCCCTCACTAGTCACATCTGACCACAGACTAATCCCCCTGGATATACATATCCCACCTCCCCCACAACACAGAAGACTACAGTGGGAAACCTCTCACATGCCAACTTTACACATCTTATAACTGAGTTGGTATCCTTAATGCCCACTGGGCCAGTGTAATCCACTTCCCACAATGCAGACACCTTCACATATGCTTCTACAGGCATCTCCAAGAATGCATGGATCATGCAATCACAAATGAAACCATGACCCTCTCCACCAAGGGCAGGCATCCTGTCTGGTGGACCCCAGCATTGAACAAATTGTATAACAACAGAAGGTAGCTACTGCACGGCAGAGCATACTTCCATAGAGCTACGGCATCTCTGATCAGCAGTAGTAGAAAGATACATTTTGTCGTACAAACATGCAAGGCCAACAATGAGAGGGACATCGTTATGGTCACTACAGATAACCACAAGGCCTTCCTCTGCTATGTTACACACCTGGGTGGGAACCCTCAGTTGTGTTCACAGTTAGTTCACAGTGACATACGCCACACTGAACACACAGATAATGCCAAAAGTCTGGCAGACAGGTTCAGTGCAGGTTTCTCCCCTCCCTCACCCACACATGTGGAATTACTTATCCCAGCTGACTGTAACCTCCCTGTCATCTCAGATGTCCAGCTGGGAACCACCATCAGTGGAGCTGTAAACACAGCATCAATGGGACCCAACGGTATTGCAGGTTGCATGCTACGTGAACTGCAAGAGGAGCTACACATGCACATTACATGCTATTCAGCCATAGCCTTACTACAGCATATGTACCTGGACACTGGAATACAGCAACAGTAGTCCCACTCCACACAGGAGGCACCTCTACAGACCCTGCTAACTACCATCCCATAAGCTTAACCAGCCTGGTCTGCAACACTATGGAAAGGATCATTATGGTACCCATTCACAGAGACATTGGGGACTTAGACACTTGATCCCACCTGGTTTGGCTTTGTAGAGGGCAGATCCTGCCTTATGAACCTGGTTGACCTTTTCAAATCAGTCACTAGAGCCATTGCTGAGGGCACAGTGGTCCATACAGCCTACCTGGACTTGCCTACGGCATTCAACACAATACCACACTCTGCCATCATAGACATGATCAACAGCTGAAATGTAAATCCATATGTCACATGATGGGTTGTAAACCGGCTAACGGATAGAAACCCTATAGTCAACCTCACTGGTGCCATGTCAGACTCAGAGCCAGTCACATGTGGTGTCCACAGGGCTCTGTCCTGGGACTGCTCATGTTCGGCATATCAGTCTCAGATGTGGAAGCAGACATGGGAGGGTAGTGGCTGACAATGTTCAAAGATGACTGCATACTGGGCACCATAGATGATACACCTGCTGACACATACATCTTACTGACAGGCCTCACGGACACCAACAACTGGTGCCAGAGTCATGGCCTGACACTGCATGCAACGTAATGTATACTCATACTCTTTTGGACGGACAAGGTACCTACATATTATCACATAGACAATAGCCCACTGAGTGCAGACAAAGAATCGGAGACCTGGTGACACTGTGCAATGCTGACCTCTCATTTGACACCCACGTTGCCAAAGTGGTTGGATGGACTTCCTACCTTGCCCACCTTATCATGAAGGGATTCACATCCACATCAAAACGGGTCATTGTACCCCTATACTCCTCCCTTATCAGGCCCATGACTGTGTACTATGCTCCATTTGGTATGTACCTCACCTGGCACTTGCAACAGCTAGGGGGACCCCATGAGTACATCACCAGAAGGATCAAGGGTCTGCAACAACTGTCATATGCTGCCAGACTAATGTAACTCATGCTCTTTTCCACAGCATACTGCCTACGTAGGGGTGATCTATGCCTGATGTAGTAGGTCATGTCCAATCTGTTAGTGATGGACATGTTCCACCTCATACAATCCAAATCCATCAGAAGCACAACAGCTATGGATTTAAACCTCAGCACACATATGAATAGGACATACTGTAGGGACAGATCCATCACTAAGAGGCTTCCCATACTGTGGAACAGGATCCCAGTTCATGTTAGGCAGCGACCCTCACTGACACTCTTCATGTGCATTCTTGACAAGTGGATGGGAGATCATAGGTTTACAGCAGGGGTCTTCTCTGTGTCACTACTAGACAGAGGCATAGTAAACTAATGCTATTATGTAGGGGGGGGTCTTCACTGTGTCACTACTATACAGAGCCGCAAGTTTCTAAATCTATTCTATACACTGTCTGCAAATAGCCTAGTACTAAACTATGACACTGTGAAACTATATATGTCTATGTATTTCTACATCCCTCTCTATCTATGTATACACATATGCATAATATATATATATATATATATATATATATATATATATATATATATATATACATACATATCTCGATATACATACGTATACACATGTTATATATATATATATATATATATATATATATATATATATATATATATATCACATATGTGTACACACAGTAACGTACTGCTGAACACCCATTACTGTACAACCTACTTGTACATTGCACTACAACCTACATTGCTATGTGCACATAGCTACCGTCACATACATATGTATGTGGAGCCTTCAGTGACAGTTTCAGTATGTTACCATCCCTATGCACATCTTCATATACATAGATACAGACCAATAACACATCTGGAGGGTTCACAGTATGTAGAGTATTATAGTAGTACTTTACATTACCTGTGTTTGTTGCAGCTGTTTGTGTAGGCTTGCAGTTGCTTGGCCTGCTGTCAGCCTCTTTGCTTTGTTGTTTCAGGTTTTATTTTTCTTTCTTTCTTTCTTTCTTTCTTTCTTTTTTTTTTTTTTTTTTTTTTTTCTCTCTCTCTCCCTCTCTCTCTCTCTACCTCCAGCGGGTGCAATGACAGTATTGCATGTGTGGACTGGGAGTACAGGATGCTTTTGTAGGTATCTGCACATGTCCATGTGATGGCCTCTGCACCAATTGTTAGCCAGCATGTACTAATTGCATGCAGCCTGTTGTGTAGTGATTGCAATTCTCACTGTGATTACAGGACTGTGCTATAAAAAGGTCTGTTAGGTAGGCATAGCCCTTTAAGATTATCAGGGTGGGGACCATGCTGGTTTGCTGTGGACACTGTTCTGTGAGTGTAAGGGTTGGTATGTCTCTCATATTTCAGGCTGTGTTGTAGACACTGCAATGCATGTTGTTCTGTAAGCTGAGTGTTCCTTCCTCCAGTGTCCTGTTTTCCGTGTGTATGTAAACTGACACCTACGACTAGTAATACTGTGTATATGGGTGTGTGTGCTTTCCTGTGGGGATTGTGGTGTAACTGGTGTATAGCAGTGGCTCTTGCAATCTGTTGCTATGGCTTTAATATTTGGCCTTTACATTCACTCGTTGTATGCCTGCTAGGTGTCTTTCCTGTAATGTGTTGCTATGGCTTTCCTATTTTCCATTTACATTCACAGCTTGTAATGCTTGCCAAATCTGTTTGGCCAGCAATTCCCTATGTGTTTGTTGTGGTAGGGTGTTACTGCATGCAGTATGGTCTGGCCATGGTGTGGGCCTTGACACTTACAGGGGTAGTTGATCATGCTGCTGAGAAGGGCTCAGATACTCTCCGGTGCATCTTTTATCAGCCTCATGGAATGGTACATAGCAGTGGGTTACTCCAATGACATATTCTGATACTCTGCAGTTGTGACTGTGGGTTATTTCAAGCATATGTATTAGTACACCATTTGTGCCGTGCAGGTGTTGCATACCTTCAGTCAGTCATAGTTACCATTGCATGTGTAGTTACACCTTTCTGCATACTGTTAGTACATTTGAGAGGGTGTCAGTGGGGCACAGTTGACATTTGTTTTCACATCAGGGACATCCCTGTAACTCAGTCACAGTTGCTATGTCTGATCCCTTAACTATTCAACTATGGCAATGTTTATCCTGCTCTGAGCATGTGTGTGGCTTGCCAGATGCTACTGTGACATTATTACCTAGTAGCTACCAACTAGCATGACTGTTTCTCAGCACACAGTACTATTTTACAAATCCACTAGATTTGACAGTAAATATACATGACATGCTTTGAGTACTAGACTTGCTATATTCCCTTTACATTAATTCCTACTATTTTATGATATATTTCTTTCAGCACAATGTTCTTGTATAGCAGTCATGGCTTAGTGGTAAGTCATGCAGACTAGTGTTTCCTGGGTTCGAGACTGAGGGAGGTATTTTATTTTGCTGCTGAGTAAACTACAGGCCTTGTCATTCAGAGTGACTAAGGCACTTTTAAGCAGTTGTAATCAGGTTAGCGCTGGTTTGCGCGGAGGTCACGCATGCGCACTGCCACTTAGCTTTGCGCACACACGCTTAGCTAAGCGCACAGAAGCGCACACCCGTTTACTACTGCTTAAAAGTGCTTACTCTCCGCACACCCACGCTATTTTCTTTTAAAGAAAAGAAAATGGGGAAATAGGAAAGTGGTGAAAAAGGGGGCACAAAGAGGGTAGGACAGTAGGAAAACAAGCTCAGGTTTTGCAGGAGGGATGTAGGAAAGGCCCATAGCTGCCCATTTCTTCTTCAGCAACAGCTGTGCATATGTTTGTAATTTGGTGTTAAATTTGAAACCTTCCACCCCTGAGAGAGGTGTGAGGACAACAATAATACTTGTTGTACAGCCAATTGTAATTGCCAGTTTACATGTCCAGCAGACATGTGTGCAAAATGGGCAGCTATGTATGGGGTGTAATTTTTTCTTGGGTACAGAGTGCCCCTTTTTTTTTTTTCAGGTGGGAGTGGTATGTCAGGTACAGGAAGTCGGTATAGCTGGGGAGGTAGGTAGGGGAGGTTAACAGACAAGACAAACAAGACGCATACAGGGGTGGTGTATGACACATGTGGGGGGGTTACACAATTGACGGGGACGGATGTTTGGATATCTCGAGCCCATGAGCCCACAGATGGCAACAGTGGAACTGAGATCCCCACCCATGGGCAGTTGCCACTGTGCCTTCACTGCCCAGGACGGGGCTGTACTGGGGGCTGTGTAGGCCGGGCAGCAGGCACTCCCGTGAGTTGTGCCACCCGTGCCGCACAGCGTGCCAGATCTCCCTATGCACCACAGTCTGGACACTATGGAGGGTGAGTGGATGTTCTCCTCCGGCCACGCTTGCAGTGGGGGGACGAGCCCCATCCCCTGGAGCGCTTCCACCCGCAGGTGGCACAGGGCCACCGGAGGAGGGTCCGGCCTGGGCACTACTGCCAGGTGCACTCGCCAGCTGAGGTGGGAGAGGTGGGTCCGCTGGAACCCGCCTTCCCTGTCGTCCTATGTTTTACATTATGTTATGACAGTTTGGGTTAGTAACGTACAATACCATTCACAATTAGTTGTAACAACATGCATTAGTATTCCCATTAACCAAACACCCATAAATTCAAGCCATAGAACAGCAAGCATAACACATGCATAATTTAAACAGCAATACACAATCCAACAACATGCGGGGTTGATTGATGGCAACAGGCCATCAGGTTTGGATGTATGAACAGGGCACATGCATCAATGTACATGCAAATATGTATGAACCAACAGGACAAATGTCCAGGGGTGTTAATTGTGAATGCACATACCCATTTCACGTGGAATGGATTATTTGTGGTTATAGGGTAGGGTGAAGAAATATTTAATTAACAACTTCAAATACCTATACATATGCTGTACATTTCTACTACCTGCAGATATATACACACTACAGGTCTGCCTACAGTTTCCTATGTGATAACTACTTCAGGTTGGTGATAGGAATGTTACTGCTACATCAATATACATTTCATAATTATCCATACGCATTCATATCTGGCTCTGTTCAGCTACATCATCCTGCTACATTTGCTTTATATGGCTATAGACAACTGTGGATGTTTGGTATTTCAGACAACCATACTATCTGCATATTGCAAACTGAGAGCAACATATCCAGATTTTGGGACACACATTCCAGCTTCAGTACTTTTTTCAACACATGTTGCTGTTTGGTTCTGCCTGTCACATTCATTTCATTCTGTACTGACTGCAGTATACTTTATTCAGGTGTTATTACTACTTTATTGGTGGATTCATACCTCTTTCTCACACTCTCTCACTTGTTTTATTTTTACAATTCAGGATGGTACTTAATTCTATGCTTTATTGACATGTTTTACCTTTAGTTATAACAATCCTTTCCAACAGTCTCACTTATGTCATGTTTCAGAATTTCAACAGGGATATATTTCACACATGTGTTTTACTCAGCTTCTGCAGCTGTACTTTTCAGCCTGCTGCAGATTATGTACTATTATATTACAGGTGGGACATCTTTATTTCAGAATTGTTTCGTTTTTATGTTTGGATTACAGGCTGCATCACACTTTTGTAATCAAGCAATAATTGCAAACTCTCTTACACTGTTACTTGCACATTTTTTATTATTAGTGACTACACTGCACTCTTTTGCTAACTGTCATACTTATATATTTTTTTACAATTACAGGGAGAGAATTACTGACCTGCCTGGTGGCGCAACCGCACCAGCCTATCAGCATAGGCTCGACGGTTCATGGAACGGACACCTGCAGCTGTAATATAAATGAAGTAATATTGGAATACACATCTCCATAATATCAGCTAGGTTACTTTCTTACATAAATAATTACATGTAACTTACTCAGTATTGGGGCGTTGGGCATTTGCCGGGCCTCCTGGATCCAACGGTTCAGTTGGTCTTGCTTCCGTCTCTTCAGGTCCGCATGGTGGTGACGGACCTGTTCACCAGTCCTTGGTATTCCTGTGGCACTGGTGAGATCATGTGCCAACCGGTCCCATGCCTCAGCCCTATATGCTCCCCACAGGACCTGGCCCTGCATGAGTTGGGCCGCATGATCATGGACAAGGAGCCAAACAATATATTTTGACTCCTTCAAGCCCCACCTCTGTGCTCGGAAGCAACTACCCTCTCCTACACCTGACATCCTGGCTGCAAGTCGGTTCCACAATCGGTTATGCTGTGTATTCCCGCCTATGGGGCTTATATATGCCGTTTTTCCCGCACTTATCTGTGATTGGCCATTTTGGAATTGTATCAGCTTTACAAAACCTGCTTTGTCATGCTCCTCTTTCTATTCATTCCTATATATATGCTATTACTGCGTTTCTAAGTGCAACTGTCATGGCTTAGTGGTTCAGTACTTTGACTATGGTGCTTGGTATTCTGAGTTCGAGCCTGGCCATTGCTTTTTTTTTATTTTATGACTGTCTACACAGGCTAGGAGTTGTGTCTGTGCAAAGGCAGTTTTGATACAGCTTGCTCAATGTTGCCCGCCGGATAGCTTGTTGGCGTGATGCGCAGCTCCGAGCAAACGGGTTACACTGGTTTACATGTCGGTTGGATGTCAGCACGCATATTATGCTCAGCTCAGCTACGGGCACACGGTTTCAGCATGTTAAAATGCTGCTCAACCCCGGGCACTCATTTTACACCTGTTAAACCACTGCTCACCCACGGGCACTCATTTTACACCTGTTAAAACACTGCTCACCTACGGGCACTCATTTTACACCTGTTAAAACACTGCTCACCTACAAGCAGATATCCTCATCTTGTTAGACTGTAGCTCAGCTATAGGCACATCTGAGATTTTTTTTTTTTATCTCACATTTCTTCAAAATACATGGCCCATTTCATTAGATTTTACGTAAAATATAATTTTATATATGTTGTGGGGGCTCGAACCATGACTGCCTCCTCTTCAGCCGACGTCTCTACCGCTACGCTATTGCTTCTTGGCTTACTTTGCATATTTAGTTCTTATATGCTTTTCCACTGAATGCTAACTGTGGCTAAGTGACAGGCACGCCCGCGCAAACGAGCGCACTCACGGGCAAACATCTTTACAACTTATAAAAAAATATATAAGATTTTCATTTATACATTTTATGTTCATAGTCTGTGGGTGCATGTGTTGTGTTGTGTTTATTCACATTTACACGGACTCTGTCGTGGGGGTTTACTTTCGGGACTTTTACTCTTCTGGGGGCATGTCCGTTTGCAGGGCTCGCCCTACGGACACGCCCCCTACTGTCTTACATGGACCGTATTAGCCTTAGGTGTGATTCAGCATGCCCTCATGCATATGCATGACATGCTGACATCACACTGTTTAACTGCAGCCTCCGTGTAAGCCTTGTAACTCTTACACAGAGGCTTCTTGAATCCTGCCCCTTGTCTAACCAGATATAAATGATCAGCTATATGGATTTGTGTCTACTTTAATCATTGATTGTCTTGTTTTATTTATTAATTTTGCTTATACCTATTATTTTATTATCTATTTTACTGTCTTTTGTTTAGATTTCATGTGAGCATATTAATAAATTTGAATTTAAATCTGATTTTGTACCACTAATGTAAAATATAATGCTCACTGTCCGGGGACACTGTGCTTACATATATGCTGTTCATATGTCTAATATCAAGACATGGCTGCATTCTGCTGTGCCACTCCTGCACATGGAGCAGTTGTTTATAGACATGCTGTCTACATGTATTTCCATGTTGCTGTACCATTATGACTCTACTAAGTGGCACAACCTATTTACATGCAAAGCATGATGAGATGTCTTGCAGCAGGCAGAGTGGGACTAGGCACTAAAGAAGTACGATGCCTCTTCCTCATATAACTGACAAGCAATGAAAGTGGGAGAGAAGCCTCTGAGACCCTGGAAATGCACAATATCACTGGCATCTGAAAAACTGTGATATGAAACCAAATCCAATACCATGGGGGCCCTTCCAAGAAAGACCATTTGAAAGGCCAATGTGGCATAGCTGAGGAATTATGAACACTCCACTTTGCTATGCAATATTGCAGACTGCAAACCATTGTTAATACCTTACACAAGTTTGTGCTATAAAATTCTTCTGGTGTAGTGAAATGTATGATTCACACTGTCATATCACTAGCATCTAGGGAATTGTGCAAATGAAAATGGGGAGGGGTCTATGTTTAGTCATCGAACAGACTAAACATCGAATGGCTAATCATCGAACACTAATCAGAGAAAGTTAATTTATCAAATGTTGACTTATACCTGTGAGACAGGAAAAGTAACTAATCAGCCAACACTCCCCCATCTCACACATGGCAGGGTTTCAAACGTCTTTTCCACACTGTTGTGCAGTCTTGGAGTTGGTGTATACACATATATATATATATATATATATATATATATATATATATATATATATATAGTTGGGGGGGAGGGCAACGCCCCCCACCTGAATGGGTTTGAAATACTGACATGTAAGAGATTGGGAAGTTTTGACCAACTAGTTACTTCCTCATCTCACAGGTTCGATGAAGTGTACATTCTATGAATGAACGTTCACTGATTTACGTTCAATAATTAACCATTTGATGTTCAGCCCTTTTGACAACTAAATACAGACCCAATGGAAATATAGCATTTATACTGATTTGCTGCATGCAGTATAGTTCATAGTTTAGTACTAAGCTAACTGCCCTTCCGAGCCATTTTAAGCCTAGCCAATTATCCCTTCTGCAACTCAAACCCTGCACCTTGTGTTTGTAAGGCAAACACCTTAGCCATTAAGCCACCCTCCCAACCTGAAGTAGGATTTATGAAGTATATCTTCATAAATCTCACCCAATTAACTGACTCGGTAGATTTTGCATTTCTCCATGTCGAGTTTCACGGGAAACAAGCAGTCTTCATCTCAAAACCATCAGTGAGAAGATGAAGCATATAGTGTCTCTTTGGCTGATGTTCACTCTAGAGATGTGTAAATGTGCTTGTCATGCATTTTTATAAAATCACATTTAGCAAATCATTTAAAATGCAATGTGACATTTAGATGCCTCACAGTTGCAGAGATTCATATTATCATTTAATTGATCATACAGTGTACTCTTCTAATTTGTGAAATGTTTCTTATTTCTTTTTTTTCTGTATACTCTAATGCATATGTCCTATTGAATTTTAGCTTCTCCCCTGAAAAATGCTGTGTTGCTCAGTGGAACAACCCAGTTAATCATTTTTAAAGAAAGTAAAGTTTTAATATATTTCATTAAACTTTTGCAGAGTAAACAGTTCTGTAAAGATCATTCCTATTATTAAAGATATTTATCCCTTCCTTTTCAAATTCTGTATCAAGATGAAAACAAGCATGGGTGTCAGAGCAAGAGTGTGTTGAGCTATTGCACTGGAGGAGGGGGCATGATTCAAAGTATAACACATGATACAGAGACAAGAAGGTATGTTTCTGCAGATCATAAGTTTCTGGTATGCAGACAGAATGCATATAAGTGAATGGCCAATGCATAGCCATCTGCCCATGTGTCAAAAGTCAATGGTGTTACTACTTCAGTGTTTCAGGCTGAGGTCCATACTTATTGCCCTGATGGCAATAGAAGCAAATATACAATTATAGGCATCCATACAGGCACATGCCATTGTAGGCATGCATAAAGGCACATGCCATTGTAGACATGCATACAGGCACATACCATTGCAGGTATGCATACAGGCACATACCATTGTAGGCATGCATACAGGCACATGCCATTTTAGACATGCATAACATGCACATGCCATTGTAGGCATGCATACAATGGCATGTGCCTGCATGCACATGCCATTGTAGGTATGCATACATGCACATGCCATTATTGGCATGCATACAGGCACATGCCACTGTAGGTGTGCATACAGGCACATGCCACTGTAGGTATGCATACAGACACATGCCACTGTAGGTATGCATACAGACACATGCCATTGCAGGTATGCATACAGGTACATGCCATTGTAGGCATACAGACAGGCACATGTCACTGTAAGTGTTCGTACAGGCACATGCCACAATAGAACAATACCAGCATGTGGAAGAATGATTAATAACGTACTTAGCAGTGAGATATGAAAAGCACACAGACATTCATTCTCACCTGCAAAAAATGTATATATCCACATCACCATTAGCAACCTGTTCTTTAGAACGTTCATTATTATAGGCACTCATTCATTTCCAAAGCTAGGGATCCATATTAAAAGTACCAGTGCCATAACTGTGAGTCCTCAAAAAAAAAAAGTGAGAATGTCAAACAGTTAACAGCAAATCAGGAAAGTCACTGCAATGCCAATAATGCATTTTGTAGGAGACTTACATCTCACATGTATCTCCAATATGGGGGGGGGGATCTGAGCCTCCTGCTACACATGTATACTAACTGTAAGATTGACCTACCACAAACATGGACTTAGTATATGCAATTGTTTTCATACACACAGTCCTGCATTTCTTAATGACAGTGAGATGTATTTTCTTATGTAAAGCCATGGGAAGAATTATCGTAGAGATGATCAACAGAGATATAGTAAACCTCCATACACTGGACCCAACACAGTTTGGTTTTACCAAGGGCATATCATGCCTAATCAACCTGGTGGACTTCTTTGAAAAGGTCAAAAAAGCAATGGATGAGGGCAAAATGGTTCACACTGCCAACCTTGACCTCGCCAAGGCATTTGACACAATACCCCACTTGGGCATTGTTGACAAACTCACAAGGTTAGGTACAAACCTCTATGTCACCCAGTGGATAGCCAACTGGCTCACAGAGAGGACCCAAGAAGTTAGAACTGGGGAGTCCACCTCTACAAAGAGGTCAGTCAGAAGTGGAGTCCCTCAGGGATTGGTCCGTGGCCTGCTCCTTTTTGGCATTTACTTCTCAGAAGTCAAGACCAATGTCAGTGGTCTCTGGCTGACTAAATTTGCAGATGATTGCAAATTAGGAGCTGTCATTGAATTTCACATTGACACAAATGTTCTTCAGGAGGGGCTGACACAGACAAACAACTGGTGTAAGAGTCATGGACTAAAACAAAATGCAAAGAAATGCATAATAGTATCCTTTGGCAAGTCATCTACCCATGGTAACTATCATATTGACAACACACCCAAGAGAATTGACCCAATAGTCAGGGACTTAGGGACACACATAGATAGTAATCTAGACTTTGACCATCACATGTCTACAGTAGTGAGGAAATCATTCTATGTTGCATAACTTATAAACAAAGGCATGGCATCTAAATCCAAGGAAGTTATTGTTTCACTGTATTCAACATTCATTGAGTACAATGTCCCCTTTGGTATGTACCTAACCAGGCATATCCAACAATTGGAAAGTCCACGGAGGTTCCTCACTAAAAGAATACAGGGCATAAGTAAAATGTGCTATGCAGACCACCTCAAGGCCCCATCCCTGTATTCTGTTTCCTACAATCTTTTGAGGGGTTCTCAATTCTTGGCATACAGGGCATTGTCAGACCCCACTCTGATGGACCTCCTGCATATCCACAAAACAAACAGCACAACAATTACCTGTTCTAAAGACTTAAACCTTGCCTATGATATAATTAGGACCTGCTGGAGAGTTAGGTATATATCCCAAAGACTACCCCATCTATGGAACAATCTCCCCATCCATATGAAGCAGAGTTCCTCCCTAACCCAGTTCAAGTGCAACTTGGACAATTGGATGGGAACAGGAAATTCAATCCTGGTTTGGAACCTATGTCTCTAATGGATGCAGGCAGCCTGTAAATAGTTCATATCCCAGGTCCCTGCTTGTAGATGTCTCATCTCCCAAACCTCTGCTTACACTTATCAAGGGTGTAATGAAGTAACATGAATACATGAGATACATCAACATGTGAGCTTCTGTTGCATATAACAAAATGCCTTTTTCTTAGTGTGTAGTGCACAACAAACAACTCCAGAAGTCTGGTCAATACACATTGTAAAGTGATTCACAATTTAGCAATGCAAATCTGTAGATGCACTGATTTCTGGTTTGACATTGTCATTTGAAGGTCATCCCTGTAATGCTGTTGTACCAAATGCAGACATTGACTAATAATAATACATCAGTCACGTATAAGGTAGTATTGACTACAAACCTGCATAGCATAATCAACCATTGTAACTTGCTGTGTATTGTATTTGCCAACAGAAGAGTTAACATAAACATACAATTCTTCAAAATGGGCAACAGCAAGCTACAGAATCATCAAAGACTTGTGCAGTATGTTCACCCCTTTTAGCCAAAAGACAATGAAACCACATGTCTACATCCAGTAATCTACTTTGGTGAGGATGGCATTTCGGTCAGTAACCTATTCTGGATGTCATCCACATGGGTTAGCTCTAACTTAACCCATACTTAGGGCATCACATATTAGCAATTTCTTGAGTCCAGGAAGACTACAAAGATGCCAGTGCATCATTCTACAACATTCTGGCTACTAGGATTACCAGACAAAGATGTATGCCAATGATTTCCAAATCATATGTGGAATAAAGGAGGAACCATTGTAGATGATGCTTTTCCTCTGCCGTATCTTTTTGATCTTCCAGTGACGTACCTGTGTTGATGAATATGCATAACCCTTTGCAAAGGCAGGCTGAATCTGAAAAGTTGCTTCTACCTCACTTGAGTTTATGAATGATAGAGCACAGATTTGTTTTACCACGGCTTACTGCCATTGCCAAATCAACTAGCTAAATGTTGCTTTTGCTCCTGTCTCCATATAATTTGACACAAATAAATCCAACAGCCTTTTGCTGTTGATTTAGGAAGATTTCTACATATGCTTTTGACTGCCCTTTTGTCAAAATCAGTCATAGCTGGCGCTGGTGTCAAATCATTATCATCACAGAGTTGTGCAGCAATGTCCTGAAAGTGTCATAGCAAGCCTCTAATTTAGAATGTAGTGCACCATGCACTAAAGTTGTTATTCCTTCATCATCATCACTATTAGGTATGCCATGCACTGTGTATATCTGATGGCATTCTTTAGTAGAAATTAGCTGACTCTCAACTGTTTGCAGAATGTCCACATTTTTGCCTCATATTTTTGATTTGTTCCTCATGAAATTTGTCTTTTTCTGGCAAATCAGTCAATACTGAAATCCCTAAATAATGACAGGTATTTGAGTTTCAGACCTTATATCCTTCAGAAAATGCATGCTAAGACAAATCCTGTTATTATAGTAACTTTCTAATTTTATAATAGCAGCATCTAAAATCCATCCATATCTTTGAGCCTTTGTCGCCCCATTATTTTAGCCTTTGTCCAGATTTCTTATGAAGAAGTTGAGAGATATGCACAGATGTTATTATAACAACTGAAAATTGAGAATGTGTATCTGAATCTTGACTATATCAGATTAAAAATGAACCACACTTAATGAGAATTATGTTAGGTATTAGGGTAGAACATCTTCTACATCCTTAACCTTTATCACCTTGCTGCTTCCCTGCAGCTCTGCACTGATTGTTTCATGGCTTTGGAATCTGGAAGTTGTGTTACAACATATCCAGAAGTATTAGTGAGAATTTCACAGACAATTTAACAAGGATGTTCTACAGTTGTAACTGCCCATTGTTTAATTGCATCCCTTGCTACATAAACAGCAGGTATTAGAGGGACTATCCAATAATGATGAGCAACTAACTTGTGTAGTAATTCTCCATCTTGCACTCCATTCATGACACACCTCTCTTGCACTTCTCTGTTTGTTTCATGATAAAACACCAGTACACTCCTTCTCACCAACTCTCTTCTCTAGACAGTACATGTAACAGTGGTGTACACTGAGGCCACTGTAGCAGGATGTGTTATATCTTGAGACAATGTCATACTATATCAATCCTGATGTGTTCCAGCTAGTAATGTACATTGTAAAATGTATTTTATTTAACTTGTGTATGTAATATATATCCTAATGTCTCTAGCATTTTATAATGCCAGCTACAGTGGTTATATGATCACATAAACCAATAAAATTTGCATGCTGTCACAATACACACTTCCTGACTTTTAACAGTTTACAGTGTATCTAAATTCAAGGATCTGGCTATGAAATTCTTGAACTTGCCTGTCAGCATTAACTCAGTGCTGTAAACATAGCATTAATTAAACATTATCCTCATTACTGTCAGTGAAAAGTAAGTATTAACCTTTCCATGCAAGTGATTTGATGACAGGTGAACAGTATATAGAGCTATTGCTGCTAGTTAGTTTCCATAGCTTATCAACATATCTCTCACTTGATGTAGTGTGCAAATATTCAAAAAGAGAATAAGTCTGGGTATTATATTTGTGTATCGTCTGCTCTGCTACGAGCTATGGTGTGTTTTCATTTCTAAATAAGTTTAAGTGACATGTCTTGTATACCATTCACTTGAGTTGTGTGCATTTTTATGCTGTATCAGTATGTAGAGTAGCAAAATGCTGAATGGAGTTACAATGAATCAAGCATCACCATAACTTAATATGTTTCATGGCATACAATTTGATAATGTCTTCTTTCAGTTTTATGCCTTACTCTGTTGTAATTTTGGGTTCTTGCCATGTGGCACTGTGTCAGTTGGTGAGGTAATATAGACCTGGGCTCAATGGTTGTATCACAGAATATCCAAGAATATCCAAGCAACCAGAGTGTTGTTTCCTGTGTACTGAATGAGTAGCAGCTCATAGATTACATCATGAGAGGGAAAAAGTGGCTCCATATTCGCACTGGCTATGGATCGATTCAGGATAGAGAAGATAAGATGAACTGTGGCCATCTTTAGTTGCATGGAATGCATGATACCTACTGTGACCCTGCGCTTCCTTTTTAATGAATGTTGTTTATATATGCAGATCAATATTCACAGAAGAAATGCATGATAATTATTAGAGCAGAATGTTCTCTATATTTGCATTTTGCATATCAGGTAGTTTGCTTACTGTATACACATCATGCTGATCCTCAAATGATTGAGCTCCACTGTAACTAGGTGCCCCAAGGACTACTGTTGTCCACCAGGACCACATATGTTGTCCCATCACTGCTTTTGCTAGTACCATTAACATATGAATGGCTGAATAGACAGAGAGCTGCACTCCTCTGTATAATAATACACTGTACAAGGCTGCAGGTATGTGGGTCATCCCCAAATTGTGCACCATGCACTCTGTGGATCATTTTATTTCTTTAACTCAGACACTGTGTTCTACTGCAGCCCTTTCTGAATCCCACTCACTGTCAGTTATTTAGGGGCACCTAGCATTATGATATGTTTGCAATAACTGTATTGTAATGCATGATGGAGTGATGTTATTATGTGAGAAAATTGGAGGTGAATACCATCATTTTGAACCTGTAAACAGTTTTATAACTCAGTTCAGCATTGCATAGTGCACACTAGTGTGATAAATTTTGGGTATGTAACAGTGAAACAGAGCTATACTGTGTGATAATTAATGTATGAAATCATGATATTAAAATCTTACAATACAGTAATCTGAAAATGTAGTTATGATTGGCTGCCATAAAAAGCTGAGATTCTCATCTTTAGTTACTGTGTCCTCCATTGATTTTCAAGCATTTCAGTTTACAGACTGACCTGATGATGGTGTACTATATTTGCTTTTTTTTTTTTACCTTTTGTCTCTGGTCAGATTTATTGTTCCAGTTCCAGCTTCTACTTGGAGAATCCTGATGTGCACAGCCCTTCTATTGAAAGCAAGGAGTTTTTTGCTGGACTCAAGGTACAGAGTGCATTTAAATACTATAGTATTTTGAAATAATATTACTTTTTTCTGAGTCAGAAAAAGAATAGACTTAACTATCATTATTTGCTATCAATAGCTCTCAAAACAGTATTTGAGTTTTGAAGATAGTTCAAATGTAAGTACATTTATAAAACTGATATTGTATATGTGTACTTATTCTTTAACCTAAAATGTTTTTACAATTTATGTGTTTACAGAAATTGTTTAATGCAATTAACCTGTCAGCAGTCATTTCCAAATCTAGCAATTATTCAGAACTGGAATTAAGAAAATTTAGCTGCACTGCAGTAGGTAATTTTGTACAAGAAGCAGCCGCACGCAGGGTGTGTGATTCAGAGAAGCACACTCACACACACACACATGTGGATAGGGACACAATGCTAAACATGTATTGGCTACCGCTGCAGCCTCGTGGGGTCATGGAGTACCAGTAACAGTAGTACCAAGGTATGTGTGGCTATACATATAATAACTACAGCAACTTACTGGGGACACAGTGGGGGTATCTCAGGCTTCTGTCTCAATAATACTGCATCAGTTTATCAATGTTTAAGCTCTAATGAGTTTTGTATGTACCTCAGAGAAGAGATGATGTACCATACAGCAGTTTTACAATATAACTAGTTTTTCAGGGGTACTGTAGCCCTGGTTCCTGATGCTGTGTACTTGCAAGGATGAGAGACCCAAATCCAGTCAAGAATGGGACTAGTGTCCTGGGATTTGTTACAGCAGGTAGCTTAAGTAATAAGCCTTGAAGGTTGATGACAGAAGAAGGAAAGTTATAAGTGAAAGTACTCCAGTTGATATTGACATCACCCAGGGTGACTGTTTCAGTGGTATAATATTGTCTCATATCCAGTAAAGGATGTTTTCAAGGGTGGATATATTGTTTCCTTGGGGGATATATAGAACAATTATAAACCTGAGTTTGTGATCATTTAAGTTTATGAAGGAGTTAAGTATCTCTACATTAGTAGAGACTTCATATGTGTTAAGGTATGGGATAGCTACCCCTACAGCTTTTTTGTTTACCCTGTCTCTATCCTAGTGGAGTAATTTCTGAGTCATTTATATGAGGTTTTAGCTATGTCTCAGTAAGGACAATAATATCTGGTGTATAATGAGAGATCTGGCCATGCAGGTCAGTAGATTTATTACAAATGCTATGTGTTTTATGAAGGTAAAATGTAGTTGTTTGGAGTTATTATAGTTGACCAGAGTATGACCTACATATGGGTAGGTGAGGCAGATAGAGATGGAAGAAGGGCCAGGAGTAGAGTGTAGACCACCACATAGTTTAATTGTTGAAGAATACTGGAAAGTGTGAAGTATCGTTATTAAGCTAATTTTTATTTTTATTTTTTGCTTTGTTCTGTGTTGGTAGTCAGGACTGGTAATAATTTCGTATTTAAAGTTAAAAGTAGGTGAGCTGCTAAATTGACGTGATTACCTAAATAAAGTTCATTGGCTATGCATTTTTACTGCTGATACTGAAATAGAGTAATACATATATTTGAAGTAATTTAGGCCTATAATTAAATAATGTATTTACCCTACTAATATCAGTTTTGGCAAAGCGACTCATACTAGAGATTCCAAATTTGTTCCACAAGGATCAGTGTGAATCTGTCAAGTACAGGCAAACATTAGACTATATATTAAAGTCATTAATGGTCATATAGGAAGTGAGTACTATGAATGCCCCAATGTTGTTGGTCATCTTTGATACCCAAAAAGGTTTTGAAAGAGTTAAATGGACCACTTATTTCATGTGTTACAAACAATGGAATTTGCAAGTAGCTTTACAGAATGGCTGAAAAATATATATAAATGAGTTTATGTATGTGTGAAGGTAAATTCAGAACTGACTTTCATATAGATAGGGGAGCCAAGCAGGTGTGCCTCTATCACCTCTCTTGCTTATGCTACACATAGAGCTTTTAGCTTTGTGACTGAGTAACTCAGGAAGAGTAGGTTTCAAAGTGAGTCAAGAGTACATGAAATCAGTCCTGTACAGATAACTTATTAGTGTTTTTGGGGAAAACCCAAGAAACAATTAACACTTTTATTAAAAGTGCTAAAAGATCTGAAAAACTCTTGGCTGTATGATTAATAAAGAAAAACAACATAGACAATTCAAATTAATTTCCAGCCCTTTAGAAAATTAATAAGCAAGTACTCTGAAGCTCTGGTATTATAGCTGGGTATAATATTTGGGTATTAACCTGGCAGAATCTTGAAAAATCATGCTGGACAATTGTGGACACCTGAAGTTGAAGTACCAGGAATAGATTAGAAAGTGGAAAATGCTGTACTTAAATTTGGAATAAAAGAATCAAGCGGCACAGATGATTTTGTTGCCCGTGGTTTTATACCACTTTCTTGCAGTCCCATTTAAGATCTGGAAACCATTTTAAACATTTTCATATGGGGCAAGAAAAAGCAAGGGTGTCTTGGAAATGGCTGCAATCAACAAGGGACAGAGTTGGGCTGAGAATCCTAGAATTGTTTGTATATTGGAGAGCTTCTTATTTCAAATTATTTATGGACTGGCATTTTGCAAAAGACCATGCTGGGTGGGCTTCTTTGACAAAGCAACATCTAGCTGTGCAGAATAAGAGAAAGGGACAGGCCTGGAAATGTGGCAGGAAATGTGTCTGGGCTTTAACTTTTTAATGAACAATAGAGTGTGAAAAAATGGAGAAGTTGTGCTGAACCAGTTCTAGTAGAGGTAAGAGGAAATGTGGTTGGGGTAGAGATGACAAAATGGGCTGATAAGAAGCTAAAGATTGTCATCTAGAAGGATCTTGAATTGGCCATAAGTGTTAACCATTTGGATAGATTTAAAGAATCTGTTTAGTTAAAGAAAATGGACTACATCAGATACAGTGGATTAAGGAAATTGTATAACAATATAAAGATGGGAAAGAGAAGGGTGCACAAAGGTTTGATTTCCAATATTGATAGGGCCATTGTAGAGACATTGGGATTGGGATTGGAGATGGGTGTTAATATCTATCTGTGAGAAGACTATGTAGGCAAAATAAATAAGGGCCTAAAAACAATTAAAATCAGAAGATTTCAGAACTTTGCATGAAACTTCATGCATAGGTATTTTATATGTCAGTGAGATTAAGAAAAATGTTTCCATTTATTTCAGAAACCTGATGGAGGTATGAAGCAGGAACCAGGGAATTGGCTACACATACTTTGGTCCTAACAGAGGGTACAAGAGTCAAAAGAAACAATTCAAGAACTGCTAGATCACATCTGCCGGGAGCAGTATATTTAACACCTAAGATTTATTTTGCATGGATCACTGCAGGGAATAAAATGTAGACAAGAGTGTGAAGCCCCTGCATTGGCTCAGTAATCAAGGAGCCTCAATCTTCACCACTAGCACTAGTGATGGACGTGCACATTGGGAGGAAGACAAGTATGCACACACAGTGCAGTACAATTTCCCTTAACAGCACAGAAAGATCACAGTCAGTCTGGGGCTGGTTTCTCCCTTTCTCTCTAAATCCCAAATAAGATTCCCCACAGGCACAGGTATAGGGTTAAGATCTCAGCTGAGTGGACAAGCTAAGACCTCCAGCACCCTCTCCATCCAACCAGTGCTTCATGTCCCTGCCAAGTAGCTGACACACACATACTTTGAGATTTGATTGATATACAAACACACACATTCCTAGGGATGGCTGGCACAGGTTTACTAGCTATGCCCCCTTCTGCCCAGACTATAAGGTAGTAATCACTGCCACCAGCCAGCTCTTTATCAGCTACTCTAAGGGCCTTACCAAAGGGTGCCCAATCTTACTGTGTAATGTTACTATTATCTAAATGGTAAGTGTGACCAATGCTTTCAAGGCTATTGGAGTGACCCATACAGTGTCACCAAATATATATGCAAGTACTCTAACAGCTTAACTATCTCTAAACCAGCCACAATTAAAAGGTTTAAATACATTTAATAATAAATAATAAAAGAACAAGACGATACTCAATAACTCAACACGGTGACAACAGAGTTCAGAATCACAGGAAATATTTTAAAACAACATTGCAGGACAGTCTCAAATAAGTACATAAAACATCTAAACTAATCTTTACTATGTTCCTATCTATATCTAAAGAGATATTATGCCTGAATCTTACTTACAGAGCAAGGCAGAAGTGCTGAAGATGTTGTCAGATCCAAAGACAAATACAAAATACACTGGCTTTCGCTGAGAAATAGTTTTTAAATCAATTACAACACATTACTGCTTGGTCAACTGGATAACATCACTACTTGTCACCTCTGCCTTCAGTTCCCAGGCTTTCAGAAACTTAAAATTTAGCACCTCTGTGTCAAAATTACTTATCTCTCAGACATTTGCCTAAAACTAGAAGTCATAAAACAGTTAAACACTTTTACATTTGAAACCTGTAATTATTTCTGTTTGCAGACAATAGAAAGGACTTCTAGCTGTAGACATTCTGTGTCCTTTAGTGAAAACACAATCGTAAAACAATTCACTTACTTTCTTAGAGCTTGCAAGTTAACTCTGTTCTTTTCCAGTAGGGCACATGATGGTTACATTCTTGAAGCTTAGTACAGAACATACAGTTCAACGCATACTTCTGCAGCAGTAGTTTAATATCCACATAACATATAGTTTTCTTACATTTGTAAGACAAGCACATGAATCATATTAATATTCACAAATGACATAGAATTATTTACAAAATTCCAGATAGCTGGGCTGACAGTGTCACATTTCTATATAAATCATATTAATATTTTAAAGTGACATATAATTATTTACAAAATTCCAGCTAGCTGGGCTGGCAGCATTTTCATTTATCACAAAGAGAAAGAATTGTTAGTGACATCCATAAAGTAACCACTAAGAGATAGAAGAAAAATGAAACACCAAAAAGGCCAGATCCCACAGACCTTATTCAGGAGATTTCAGATAAGGAATGAATAATGATAGCGGATGTTAGCAATTATAAATATAATCTGAAATGGAACACATAGTTGAGGCTTAATTTCAATTCTGAGGATCAGTAAGACAGGCTACCTGAAATATCAGATAGAATAGTGACGTGGTAGCTCACATCCTTTCAGCAGAGGATATGTCAACAGTAGAAGGCAAGACAGAGACCAATAGTAATATTGCAGAAGTACAGATAATTGCACATTTTAAATTAATGTATTGGAAACTTTGACTGGTTTTAGTTATCTGACTTTTTTACTACGTTAAGAAATATGCAAAGGCATGGGTCCCTTTACTGGGGGTTATCATGGGAAATGCATAAGAACTACAAGTTGCATTGTGTTGGATATAACTAGAATAGGGGAACCCAAGCCTTCAGAATGAAAATGTTAATAGAATTCTCAATTCCTTATGTTTATTACAATTTGTTGAAAATGTAACTTTCAATAAAGACATTTGGATGCAATGTAATGTATTTTTATTATTATTGTCTTTTTTTTTCATTTGAAATCACTGTTATTCTTGTGATTATAGGGATGTGTGCCATTTGCCTTTCTGCCAAAGAACAAGGAATGTTTTTGAAATGGTGGATCCAAAGATTTGCTGTTTCCTACTGTCAATGTCATTTTAGGGAAGAAAACACTTGCTGAATTGAGGGAATGTTTTCTTATTTTATTTTTTTTTTTAGATTTTTGTAGATATTAATACTCACCACAGTTTCCAGCATATATAAATACACGATAGATGCTAAAACTCAATAAAGGGGAATGCTGTCTTTATACTGGACTAAGTTTCTGTTACTACACAGATACAGATGTGTACAAATTGCACTAGAGCATCAAGATCTGACAATTTTTTTGCCAAGACAGTTAGCATTGTGATGTATACTGGAATGTGTTGCAAGCATTTTTTTTATTCTAGGATTTCCAAAAGGCAAGGACCAATTGCTCTATTTCTATAATGGCCATGACTCATTCTTAACAGTTCACCCCTGCCCTGTCCCCAGCAACACTATAATGTAAATGCAAGTATGTAAAATTCTAAAATGCATTTATCACAGTTATAAGACTTGAGTTACATAACTGTAATATTTCAAGCACTATAAAACATGGATTAGAAAAATAAGAAGCTAAAATGATTTTGCATAATTGGATTTGATTACTGTAACCTCCAGTTAGAAAACAGGAAGGACAAAACAGGAAACAATGTACGAGTCAGTGAACTCCACATTCCTTGTGGTTTTCCTCAAAAATATAAAATTTTGGTTATGCAGTGCCAACAGACTGAATTAGTCCTGTTTTAATGATTTTTTTATGAACATCTATATATATGTCACTTCTACATCATTAAAACTACTTAATGACACTGAGAAGCATATAGCTTATTCACACTATAAACCCTTGAGGTTTAGAAATAAATACAAGTTAACAGCAAGATATAACTGCTGTGGCATCAGCAGTGGTAATCCACTTGTGATAATCTATCCATATCAACCCACTTAATATCTTTTGTTTATAACCATTTTCTTGTAATGTATGGGTATATCAAGAATAATGATTGCTGCAGTGCATTCACAGTATGACTGGGATATTCTGTGTGGAGACATCAGTTGTATCAGTCTTCCAGTCAGACTTACAGGGTTGTCAAACATCCCCAGGAAGGATGCAAGGTTACTTTTTCCACAATGGCCATCTACAGGAAGTCTCATCTGAAGTTTGTAGGTGACTCTACAGACAAATATAAAAGTGATAGGTACATTCCCTTAGTCTTTTACTAAAATGTTTGATTATACTTAGATGCAGTTTTCATTATCAGTTTCTGTGGCATGAATTGGTAAATGGTGAAAAGATCACTGCAGTTTGTTAACAATTTACTGTCCTTGGATTGGAGGCTCCATGGAATCACAACAGCAGCTGAAGATTATTCTAATGTTAACCACCCCCCTCCCCAAAAAAATAGTATAAAACGTGGTAGATTCTGTCTGCAAAACACCATAAAACACAACAAATGGGCAAAGTCTAAATAGTATATTGTGGAAAAACAAATGAGACTGTTAATGGAGTGCATAATTACCCAACTAAACATCTTACTGAAGTCTGTGGCACCTACAACCACAGAGGCCATTGATTATATGCCATAGTTAAGGAAGGTATGTGTTTGTTTGTGCATGTGTGTGTGTGTGTGTGTGTGTGTGTGTGTGTGTGTGTGTGTGTGTGTGTGTATAGATGTTCCACCAGACCTAGTCCCTGTTTTTGTTAGAAAGGTTGACAGTGGAGTGGAATCCCTGTTTCCTGGGGTATGTGTCTGGCTCCATCTAGTACCATCTGAAAAATGTTAGCATAATACAACTAGATGCCAATTCCCAGGCTTCTGTACAGGGTGTCAGTCTAGATTCAGAAATAAAGAAAGAGGATCTTATTTCCCACAAAGTGGCTCATTGCAAGTATTCCTAATGTTTTAGTAGACCTTGCTGGAAGTCTAGTAGCATCATATAATAGATATGATGCTAGTCCGTCCATTTATGTTTGGAATGGAAGGTAGTGCCAGAAGATATGCCAGGCATGATTTTTCACAATATCTATGCCAATCCTACAGGTGTTCATTGTTCCACATTCCACCTCTGCCTTTAAAAACATTTACAACATATTTTTCCTTTGATTTAATGAACTGTCTTGGTATTAGTCATGACTTATAATCTGCAACCTAGGGATGGAAGAGCAGAGAAAGGAAAAGGGCAAGCCTTTTACACTGGAATAATTAAAGTCAGATGCACTCACTGCAGGGTTTTATATGAATGATGATAATATTTTCTTAGACTTGTCTCAAGGTTGTCTCTTTTGGCCATTTTAAATGGGAGTCTTATGAATTGTTAGCCATGCTCAAGAGATATTTTATATTGCTTGGTGTACGGTATCTCAGAACCTTTGTCATATCTCTGTTTTAGGAACTATTTTACATCTAATGTAAAGGCTGTAGTCATTTATAAGGAGGCAGCTAGCAATTCCCTCAGTCTCTTTCATTCTCTATTAGACATGTAGTGTTGGAGGTTTCTTTTTTCAGTAGTCCTTCTTATATGAGGTACTCCCTTCTTTTAACATCCACAGTCTTTACAGACTTCATATGAATGGATGTGGGAGGTAGAAGCCCCTGGCTACACTACAGAATTTTCTCAGTTTCCTTCCTTCTTCAGGGTCTCTTTCTACACACACACACAAAAAAAAACAGTATTTATAGGGTCTGCCCACTGTCAGGCAGTTGTTGGCCTAAATGGCATTAAAGACCGTTTATCCCATGGACAGTGGGAATAATATTTGAGCAAACTAATATAAGCTTGTCTTACTGTTCCTGTTCCTATGAAACTGGCTTGTCAATAAGTTTAGTAACTTTGAATGAATTACCTTATAGTGTATGGAGCACGGTGATTATGCACTGATATCCAGAAAAAGATGAATTTGTTAAGCACAACTATAGTGTGAGATCCGACCTTAAACTTTAAGCATCCCCTGCTAAACTTCTTAAGGTTGGGTCTTTTGCAAGTTTAGTGTTTTGTTTTGTTTATTTATTTATTCTGTAGCTAGTAGTACATGGAGAATAACAATGCTCCATGTACTACAAAGAATTATGATTGGGTCTCCAAACATAACCTTTAATTATGTGTTCTTGACTTGGATGCCAAGATTCACGTCTCGAGCTTCGCTCTTGAGGTTAGTTTCTTGGCATCCATGTCTCAAACACATAAGCAGGTTATGATCAGCAACCTGATCTTAATCCTCTATTTTGCAATCATTTTGGTAAGTTTATATTTTACAGATACTTCCAAATATGTATAAACTTAGTGGTCTTCAGTTTATTGATTTAGTGTTGTTTACAGTGCTTGGGTCTGTAGTTCATGTTGTATTTTTATACAGCAAAAAGAAAAAGGAGATATTATATATTGGTCTGTCTTTTCAATCTACTAAAAAATCTCATTTTCTATTACTTTTCATTTTTAAACTTCTAGTGTGAAGCTTAAGGAGAAAGTCTATACAAATATTTTATAAAAATAGAAATAAGTGTGGGATGACTGCTTAAGAAAGACACAACAGCATGCCACAAATTTCCTTTTGGTTAGTTGCCTCATTTTAAGGCAAACTAAATGTTAACCATTTGTCTGTTAATCTTAAGTGTCCATTAACTTGTCATGACTAAAATTTGCTTTGTGTCTCACAGTGATGCACATTTATGTTACTAAAAGCCTCTTGGTTGGGTAATAAATGAAAGACGTATCTATAGAGAAGGGGTGCTATGCTAAAGCAAATATAATTGCTGTATATGTTAATGTGACAGGTTTAATGACATTTGCAATTGTCTTTCAGTAAAAGAAAAGTCAAACACCTTTTTTGGATTGAGTTAAATGTAACTGCCTTTTTATAAAAATGCGTAAGTAAAATGTGGTGGTTGATTTCAGTAAATTTTGCCGTATGTAAAATGTGAATTGTATAAACTATGCAATTGCTTTCAGTGAACATAAAGCAGAGATATTCAACAGTGAAACTAGCTTCTAACATTTATACACATTTGCAGTGCTTAAAGATTAGTGCTCCCTTGAAATGTACTCCAGGTAAGAATAATGCATTACCATGTTTGGATACCGCCCAGGGGTGTGTGAATGAATACAGAGTAAGTCTTATGGTCATACTGAAGAAAACAGGAAACCCTGCCTGTAATTATTTTAAGGACAGATAAGAGAGAGAAACACAGAGGGAGAGATACAGAGAGACAGAGAGAGAGAGAAAGAGAGACCAGTAGTTATGGCCTTGCTCCTGTAATATGCACTGAGGAACTGCATTCCTGAAACAGAGTTCAAGCTAGAATCTATTTGCATGATAAATTATGAAACATCTGTTTTGATGTCTTAGTGAGGGTGGCTAGAAACCAATAAATCTTTACATGACTTTTAGAGATAAAATCAGAAAAGTTGTTAGAATTCTTCTTTATGCTATCTGTCTGTTTAAACTCATTAATTTTGCAAGTCATTGTGCAAAAGTAAATCTGTTCATATATATGTTTACATAGTACATTGTTCAATTTTATTGGCTTCATGCTGAATTTTACTGATTTCAAGAGAAGAATGTTATTCAGATTTAAATTAGTGGGGCTGGTGGTTTATATATATAAGCTTATGGGTATGTGTATTGAAATAGAGTAAACTCATCCACTGGCTTCTGCATTTGAAGTTAACACTCAAACTATTGCTACTATATATATATTTAATGGTTATCTATTTAAAGTGTTAAAGACTGTGCTCATTTTGTGACAGAATGGGTTATCTACTGGCAGAGAAAATATAAGTAAATGGGGTGTTAGCAGTGGAGTAATATTAATGCTTCCTGGAAAAATGTGTGTGTGCTTGTGTGCAAAGAATTCAAAAAGTTTCACATGATATTGTTAAGTTTGTCTTGAAAGACACTGGACTAAGAAGGATGTGGGTGAAATCCCGGAGAGCTACTGATATTACCTGTGATCTGCAGCTCTACAGTGTAATTGGTTTGAGATGAGGTAGGTGTTGACTGTTTCATGAAGTTCATGTGATAATTTACCTTGCAATCTTAATGCCAGTTCATAAGTTTAAAGATTAGTTCTAGGCTAACTGCCCTTGTGGGCCATTTTAAGCCTAGCCAATTACCCCATGTGAGAATCAAACCCTGCACCTTATCTCTGTAAGGTAAATACCTCAACCATTATGCCATCTTCCTACCCCTGATGTTGTTCCATCTATCTTATCTGGTGGTCAACAGTGGACATTTTAAATAGTTGCAGTGATGAGATTATACAGCCAGACATAATAATATTTATACAGCTAAAAAGCGAAAAGAGAAAGCAATGATGTATTCTAAATGTGACAGTGTGAAATAAACAGGACAGCTGGGGCAAGAAGAGTAGAAGAGAGGTGAGCAAGGTGTTCAGCATGTACAGCAGCAGGTTAGTTCTGTCATCTTTTGTGTGGCAGAGGATGTGGGGTACTGAGGAGAATAGGGGTGGGGTATTGAGGAGAATAGGGGAACCTTAGCAAAGTATATAGGAGATAAAGATCATAGTGAATTGGCTACTTGGTAATGAAAGGGAAATGTTAGACTGGAGAGGAAGCAAAAGGAGGCCAGTAGACATGATGGGCTGCAAAAAAAGTAGGGGAAGTAAGGCAGAGGGTGAGATAACATGGCCAGGGGTTGTCAAATGAATACAGGAAAGTGGCACAGCACACATTATAAGAGAAAAGAAAAGGTGATAGATTCAGCTATGACATTGTTTACAAGGGAAGAAATGTAATGTAGTGGGACACGTGCTTGTACAGTGAAAAGCAATGACTACAACTGGAGGATCCATGCAGGAATTAATATGATGAGGAGAGCAGGAGGGATGTTGGCAATGAGCGGCAGACAGCCAGGTACAAGAGACACAGAATGACACAAAAAGAACAATAAAATGTGCTTGTAGGAATAGTGAAGAAGGAGCTGGCATGGAGTCATCTGATTAGGAGGGTTGGCGGTAGACCATGGATTCATCTGGTTGGGGGTGAGGGGGTTGGAGGTAGACCATGGCATCATCTGGTTAGGAGGGCTGGAGGTAGACCATTGAGTCTTCTGGTTAGGAGAGTTGGAGGTAGACTATGGAGTAATCTTGTTAGATGGGTTGGAGGTAGACCATGGAGTCATCTAGTTTGACAGGTTGGAGGTAGACCATGGAGTCATCTGGTTAGGAGGGTTGGAGGTAGACCATGGTGTCTTCTAGTTAGGAGAGTTGGAGATAGACCATGGAGTCATCTAGTTAGATGGGTTGGAGGTAGACCATGGAGTCATCTAGTTAGATGGGTTGGAGGTAGACCATGGAGTCATCTAGTTAGGCGGGTTGGAGGTAGACCATGGAGTCATCTAGTTATGGGGGGTTGGAGGTAGACTTCTCTGAAGTGCTTCTTGTGTTGCCAGCCTACATATCGAGGAAGAAGTAGATCACAAGGGTATACTTATTGGCTATGGCATTTGACAGAGAAACAGAACTGGTAAAAGGATGAAGTGAGATCTGGCAAGGAGACCAGTATATTATATGCCCAGGAGAGGCTCCATTTAGTCCAGAAGGAATAGCATTCTTCTGAGCTAATTTGGAATGACCATACCTTTAAGCTAAGAAAGAAGGGGAGGATGTGTCACAAATGCAGAATGGGGAAGTCAGGAAATCAAGTGAAAGAAAAAGAAAGAAAGAACATAGTACAGGAATATGCTGAGTCAGAAATAAAATCTACCCTGACTTCGGAAAGTTCTTTAACAGAGTTTCACAGAGGAGGCTGTGCAAAAAAAAATAAAAGTAATGGGGCAGGATCAAGACTAAAGAACTGAAGTGTTCTATGACTAAATAGAACACAGAAGACTGTAGTGAGAAAGAGAGAGAGAGAGAGAGAGAGAGAGAGAGAATCATTGTCAAAGCACAGCGGATACGAGTGTGACAGACAGTGTCACGAATAATTAAAGTTAATAGTGTAGTACTACAGTGGTCTTTTGTGGGTTCAATACTCTTCAATGTGTCCCCTCAGATGTATCTGTGGGAAAAGAAACCAGGATCAACCTATTTAATAATGACACAAGGTTAGTTGTTGAAGGGGCAGCCATCTCAAGAAAGATTTGTAAAAGCTAAGTGGACTGAATGGTGGCAGCTGAGGATCAGTGCAGAAAAAGGTAAAGTGTTGCACCTGGAACACAGAACTCTTTATGTAAATTAGTAACTAGGGAAAGTGGAACTTGTGGCAAAAGAGTAGGAAAAGAATTACATTGTTGGTTAAACCTGGTCTGAACAGCCAGGAACAAAGTCAGAAGGCAGTGGTAGCAGTCAGTAGAATGCAAGGATGTAACTTTAGGAAGCAATATTTTGGGAAAAAATATATAATTATGTCACTTTACCAAGCACATTTCAGGCCACTCCCATAGTACTGTGTACAGTAAAGGAGAACATACAAAGTTATTAGGCTGATAAAATGAGAACTGGAAAATGACATCAGAAAGGTACTTGAAATCTAAGGGAAAGGATATGATTAGAAGCTTGGAAAGTTAAAGTTCTTCTCACCTGAGATGAGAAGAGCTGTGGGAGACATGATGAGTGCACACAGGATCACATCAGGGATATGTAATGGGTTGTTCTTCTTTGAATAAGTTCCATTAAAGATGGCATAGAGGTGCAGTGGTTAACATTGTTGCCTCGCAGTAAGAGATTCTCCAGTTCGAGTCTCAGATGGGGTACCTTCTGTGCAGAGTCTGCATGTCCTCCCTGCATTTGCATGGGTTTCCTCCGGGTACGCAGTTTCCTCCCACATTCCAAAGACATGTGTCTGAAGTGTTTCTCCCCAGGCTTCCTCTGAAAATAGGCTCTGTCCACATCAAACTTCCTGGTCAAGAAATGTTAAATAAATAAATAAAGGCAATATTTACACATTGAAAATGACAAGAAATAGATTGAGCAGAGTGGCACATCACAATCAAGGGTGTAAGAGAGAGGATAAACTAACTGTAGAAATTACCCCTTGTGATCAGCCAAAAAGGTACAAGGCAAATTATGTCATTATTCCACTTGATATACAACAGATGGTCAAGCTTTCTAAGAGTATAATGTGATTAACTGTGTCATAGTATAAACAGGGAAGCTGTAACATCATATAATTGGGAAGCAAACTGCAGAATCTTTCTCAACATCACAAAATATGAGGTAGCTCATGAATAGATAGGTTTACATCACAAATCAAATGTGAGGTGAAGAAATGTTTCAAGGTCTACGTATTCAACAGCCTTGAAATCAATGCCTTTATAGACAAGTAGGATCAGGACCTCCTACATCTCTTTCTGCCATTTCCTCTCATTCAAAATGTGCTAATAAAGATAAGAGAAGTAAAAGCAGTGTTCATTCTAATAACTCCTGTTGACCAATACAGGTCTAGTTCTCCCAGAGTATGCAAATTTCCAAGGAAGAATCCTTAGGCCTTCCCATCCTTTCACAACTACTTACTAAGCAAGAAGTAGTCCATGTTCACCTCAGTCAGAATGGACTTAGGCTAATGTCATGTTAGTTCCACAAAGTAATTTGTTCTTCACAGAAAAAAGGTTTACATTTTACAAGGATTGAAGTCCAAATAGTAAAAAAAAATACATTAATAAAAGTAGAATATTTTCCCCAGAAGAATGGAAAACATTTTAAAACTAAAACTAGCTCTTACACTGTTCATCAGATCTTGCCAAAAACTATGTTTGCTGAGACCATTCTTTTAAACTTGTCAAGACTTTTCATAATTTTAGCACCTTCGTATGTATCATTTGTGTTGCATACATTTGCATGATCAATAAAAAGGCAAACATTTCCATGTAGTACATTAATACTTATAAATACATTGAAAAGGATGGCTTGAGTACCATCTCCTTGGCTAACTTGACTGTTTTGCATGATCCATTCTTCTGAATGAACACATATGATGGCCCTTTGTGTCCTACTGCATAGTCAATATTTTCCCATGCTAGGAGCACAAGACCTACTTTCAGTCTTTACACAATGCTCACCAGACTGTAAGTGATACCATCATGATAAATGCTTTTTAAAATTCTAGCCTGTCAGTTAGATCAGGATTTGACTGGCATGGCCTCTTTAATGGATACATTTCTTAATTTTGTTTCATCTAGTATTTTCTTTCACTTTTGTTAATATTTATGTATGGCTTTAGTTACAGAGTATAGCTTCTGATTTAAATGCAATTTGGGCTGAGGAATTACCAAATCACATAGTGGGCATTGGTTTCTGACAGCTGATGATGGTAAACAGTAATGAGAGCAGCAAGCCTTCTTCAGATGCCTTCTGAAAAAAAGATACATTTATGTTTGGTTCCCTTATAATGATGTTAAGTTTTCAAATCACATATGTGGCATGCTTGTTTTATAAAAAATAGTCCTTTAGAGCAAGATGAGTTTCACCTGAGTAGAACAGTTCATTGGAATTTCTCTTTCTGCTAATGGTGTGAACCCAGAGTTTGTATGCTTACGAAAGAGGGTTGGTGACAAGGGGCTGCAACCCTAAAAAATCCCAAACAGAGCAACTTTGGAGAGAGTAATTTCAACACGTTGTCTTACTGCACAAAATAGCACATAAAACAGACCTAACCTGTCATTATTACTGACTGAAAACGTTTTCATTTAGTCATAATTACCTAAATAATGATGGATGTACAGCATGTCAGTTAATGCATTGCTTTTCCTCTTCTTTTACATATCAGCTCTACCCTGAGGTTCACACAATATTAGAAGATGGCACAGAACACCGACTGAAAATTGAGAGCACGGTACCCATCCCGTGCTCCGAAACTGACCAGCAGCAACATGACTGCAAGATTTCTCTCCACCTGAAGACAGTCAGTCAAGGTAAATATTATATAAAGCTGCTAGCTATAAAAAGTAATGTAAACACTCAATGCTATTTAATAGGGTGCTGATTTTTTTATTTAATATACTGAAGCAAGGGATTTTAGGAAAAACGTTTTCAGTTCAGTTAATTTGCTACTTGAGAAACTTAACCCTCATTTTTCTGAAGACTACACTTACTGAGTTGCTGCTTTTTAAGACAGAGTTGGGTTTCTGAAGTTTTCTGGAATTCATCATTTGTCAGCTTACTTATAACCTTCCACCACCCATCTCTTCTGTGTGTAGAACTGCAATATGAAATATAGCGGTCTGCTACCAATTACAATATTCTTTTATTTGGAAGTACCTTTTACATCGAGACATACAGGATCCTGCTGCTTCTTCAAACAGCTGAACTTTTCTTCTACCCTATTTCAGAAAATGCTTTTTTTTTTTTTTTTTTTTTTTTCTACCTGTCTGATCAGCAAGACCTCCCTAAGGACCATATGTATAGATTTATTTCCCCATTTACATGTTTCAACATAGCACCCTGCATTATCTCATTCTTACTGCCAGGTTTCCTGAAAATGTAACATGCATAATCTCCTTATAGATATCTCCTTGTTCAATTCTTTCTTTAGTTATTAGCCATTTGGAAGCACACCTTTAATTTGGCAGGTATTGAGGGAGATAAGGGTTTGGAGCCTGGGTGTGCATTTTTCTGAAGGACACAGATTTTATCCTGTATGTACCTCATCCTCTCCTACTGAATAGCCTTTACTATTCAATACCCTTTGAGGTCTAATCATATCCAGTCATACACGTCTTCATGCTTACACTATAGGATAGAGTGTGCTCCTCCATGAATGGATTTTTGCATTCCTTGCATGATGAGCTTCCCTACTTGGGCTGTACGTCAAGTAGAGTTGTCATGAAAGGACTTTATCATCTATTTCCAGCGGTCCCTTCATTCTCCCACTGACTCTTCCACTGATTCAGCTTTCATTCATACCTAGTCAGCTCAGATGCAGCCATGGCTTTATTCCTGTGCATCACAGAGATGTCTCGATGAAAACAACATTTAGCCATTACACTGTGAGCAGAGGTAGTGACCATCTTAGCAAAAAGAAAACGGCAGAGTGCCATTTATAGTTTACTTTTCAGTGCCAGATAGCTCTTTCAAAGTTTTCAGCAATCTCGATGGAGGGAAACATTGAGTAAAAACTATATAGCTATCATAGACTTCCTCCCTATACTGTATGATTTTTCTCAACTGTTGACAATTAGGAGCTAGTTATCCAAATAATGAAACTATTTTGTCATTGTAGACATGTTAGTAGCTACTGAAAACATACATTTTGAGTAGATTATTTCAGTGGTTGTTTGTGTCTTTCGGCTTTTCCCAATTAGAGGGTCGCCACAGCGGAACTCCGGTCCGCTAATGATTGGTAGTTGATTTTTATGTGCTGAATTACCAGCCCTGATGCACAACCTTCAGCGAAGGTACACCCATTCACGCATGTCTCCATGCAGAAGACACTCTAGCTGAGAATCGAACCAGATGGCGTCTTACTGTGAGGCGACAATGCTACCTCAGCACCACCACCGCGTGATGAGACCAAATGACAGAATATTGATTTTAAAAACGAAAACATAGGCATGGTCTGCCTACTCTTTGTGTGTAAGTAAGCATTGTGAAGATCAAAGCAACATATGCAGTCTCTTCTGGACTGAAGGGTAAGAAGAGAATGAAGGTCGGTATATGAAAATATTCCCCTGGAATAAAGGTGTGTGTAGGTTGCTCAAGAGTACCACAGATCTCAGATTTTTCATAGTTTCTGGAACTGAATAAAATGCGGAATAATATCCAAGTCTTCAGTAGTGTCTGTACCTCCTTTCTGACACTGTTTTTTGCTAAAGAAGAACATCTAACAAAGAAAAACATGGATGAGGATGGGAAGAGAATTCTATAAGACTACCTTTCACCACCATGTCCCTCATCTATACATAACTAGTAGTGATGAATGAAGTAGTGCACAAAAGGAAGACAGTCGCCCAAGCACCTCCACTGTCTGTTAAGGTGGGAGTCAGGATTTTGCAGGTCATTTTGGGGCTGTTCATGACTTTCATGAAAGAACTAATCAACTCATCTTCTAGACCAGTGACCTTGTTGAGATCAACCAAAAGAAAATTGTTGAGATCCAGCAGCTGCAGATGCAGATCTCAGTGCAGTGACGGTCTACACAGTGACTTGTTTTTGCTTTTTTCTGGATGATGGAATTTCACATTCCACACCAATAAGGGTATGCCATCTTTTTATGGATCTTAGGAAATTATGAACCACTAACGGACATGGAAACAGCTGTTTTGTTCTTCTATGCAGGGTGAAATTTCACACCCCACACAAATAATGGTTTGATTCTTTTCTTTCACGGATATTAGGGCATCATGAACTTCTGGGCCAGAAAGTCGGATATTAGGGCATCATGAACTTCTGGGCCAGAAAGTCATATATTAGGGCATCATGAACTTCTTGGCCAGAAAGTCGGATATTAGGGCATCATGAACTTCTGGGCCAGAAAGTCGGATATTGGGGCATCATGAACTTCTGGGCCAGAAAGTCGGATATTAGGGCATCATGAACTTTTGGGCCAGAAAGTCGGATGTTAGGGCATCATGAACTTCTGGGCCAGAAAGTCAGATATTAGGGCATCATGAACTTCTGGGCCAGAAAGTCAGATATTAGGGCATCATGAACTTCTGGGCCAGAAAGTCGGATATTAGGGCATCATGAACTTCTGGGCCAGAAAGTCGGATATTAGGGCATCATGAACTTCTGGGCCAGAAAGTCAGATATTAGGGCATCATGAACTTCTGGGCCAGAAAGTCGGATATTAGGGCATCATGAACTTCTGGGCCAGAAAGTCAGATATTAGGGCATCATGAACCTTTGGGCCAGAAAGTCAGATATTAGGGCATCATGAACTTCTGGTCCAGAAAGTCGGATATTAGGGCATCATGAACCTTTGGGCCAGAAAGTCAGATATTAGGGCATCATGAACTTCTGGGCCAGAAAGTCAGATATTAGGGCATCATGAACTTCTGGGCCAGAAAGTCGGATATTAGGGCATCATGAACTTCTGGGCCAGAAAGTCGGATATTAGGGCATCATGAACTTTTGGGCCAGAAAGTCAGATATTAGGGCATCATGAACCTTTGGGTCAGAAAGTCAGATATTAGGGCATCATGAACTTCTGGGCCAGAAAGTCAGATATTAGGGCATCATGAACCTTTGGGCCAGAAAGTCAGATATTAGGGCATCATGAACTTCTGGGCCAGAAAGTCAGATATTAGGGCATCATGAACTTCTGGGCCAGAAAGTCAGATATTATGGCATCATGAACTTCTGGGCCAGAAAGTCAGATATTAGGGCATCATGAACTTCTGGGCCAGAAAGTCAGATATTAGGGCATCATGAACTTCTGGGCCAGAAAGTTAGGACCCCCTGAAGGGTAAGCCAGCAAATGATACTTTGACATCCTCAGCTATAGGACTGATGGGGAGCCAGGAGTGACATCATATTATTTTGACAGATCAAGGTAACTAACAGATCCACTGTGCAAATCATATGCCACTCAGGCCAATAGAATTCTAACCGAAGAGGCATTGAAAACTGTGCTTAGTACAGCTGTTATAAAAAAACTGCATAAATTTTGCTGTGCTGTTTTCAACTTTGCTGTTCAGGCTGCTTTAACTTTTGTAACCCCCTCCTGCTGTAATTGGTGAAAGTAAAAGAGATGTTATGGGAGGCAGTTGGGGTTTTAAGCTTTAACAAAGTACCTGAATAGTTGCGGCTGAGTGAGTCACTGTTTAACTCATGTTGTTGAGTGATGTGTTTCTGACAATTCATGAGGATAGAGGTAAAGCAGTGGACAGGCAAGACATTTACACAGAAAAGAAGTTTTAAGAAGCTCCGTTTACATCAATTTTCAAATAAGAAGATATTGCTCCTGAGGTGAGTATTGTTTTAAATCAGTTCAAAACAATTTACTGCAAACAGCTGTTTGCCATTGCCTCCAATGGAGCACAGAGAGCTTGTACTCTAACTTGCAATGGATGCATTATGAACTTTCTAACAAAATCAAATTATGCCCTCACATTTCAAGCGAATGTTCATAGCCCTGAAATCACAAGAGTTACTAAAAGTAGTATAAAGGGCAAACTGTCCAGCAAATCTAATCTTTGCAGTGATAGTACCCATTACATTCTGGGTCTTAAGCTGGATTTTATAAGTCAAAATAAACATAGTAAGTAATAATTTTGTAAGCAACTTACAATATTCTCCATAAGCACACAAGCTACAAACACACTGCCCACAGCATTCTGTTCACTAATTTCCAGTTTTCATGTGAAGCTAATCAGTTGTAAGTCACTTGCTGTTGGACTGTTCAGAGAAATATGAAATTTATGACAATATAAATAAATAGTATTTGAACAACAGTTAATATCTCTTTTACTGCAATAGAAAGAGGCAAGTATCAGTACAGCTGTGTTGCCCATCACGTAAGTCTTAAGATGAAAATTTTCAAGAGTGTGCATGCAGCATGGATTTGGAATTATCACTGAATATATGAACAGGCATTATTAGATGACCAAAGGCATCAGTAGGCTACAACTGGAGAAAAAACTGGCTTTAGAGCACCTGGAACATAACAAATGAATGCAGTGACATTTTCTATCTGAATTCCTTAATGATTTTTTTTTTTTTTTTTTTTTTTTTGCTGTGGTGTCATGGTTATTAGTGACATCTTATCTATTGCACTGAACATTTTGTATCTGTACAATTTTTTTTTTTTGTTACTAACCTGATCTGGTTTAGTTTGTAATCCACTAGATAAGTTTGCATTGTTTTAAGTTTAACTATTTCTATTCACATTAGCAATATCCATGATTCATCACTGAGGAAACGACAACACGGACTGAATTTCAGGAAATATTTCATTAACAGAAGTGTGTAATTTCTGGCAACTCCAGATGATTACCATTCAAAAGTTTATATGGAACTATTTCTGGCAACTTTCATATCTGCTAGCAGTTTCTTCTATAGAGTTCCAGTCATCTGTTCAGATGGAAGAAGACTTTGGTTAGGTATGATTTGTAACTGTAGTAGAATGTAATCATAGGATCATATTATCATAGGAGGTTACTAGGCTAATGGCACTGGGGGTCTTACAAGCCTAGTGAAGAGTTTATCCCCAAAAAGAAACCTCTGTCAGTACCTGTCACCCCTGTCGATGAGGGACAAAGGTGGAAACCCTGGGATATATTTGTGGTTTCCCACCCACTCATCAAGGTTGCGCTTGAATAGGGTCAGCGAGGTGCTCTGTTTGCCATGTATGGGAAGTCTATTCCAGAGATGGGGGAAGCCTCTGGGAGACAAACCTATCTCTCCAATAGGTTTTGTTGATGTCGCATATTAGATTCAGGCCTTTCAAGCAGGTGACTTCAAGCATAGACTTACGGATATGAAGCATCTCTACCAGGGCAGGGTCTGAGACTGCCTTGTAGGCTAGACACAGATCACCCCTGAGCAATCTGTACGATACAGAATAGAGCAATAGTGATTTGAGCCTGTCCACATAGGACAGGTGTTGGACACCATGGGTTCTCTTTGTGAGGTAGTTCAGTGGCCTTTCCATTTGGTGCAAATGTTTGGAGAGGTGCATACCAAACGAGGTGTTATACTCAATTATTGGTCTAATGAAAGAGGAGTATAGAGAGGTACTAACCTCCTTTTTTCTGGATGCAATACCTTTACTTGTAAGATGAGCCAAGTAAAAGTTTTTTCTGACCACTGCTGCTACATCATGGTCGCATGTGAGTTTGTTACCAACCTGAGTGCCCAGGTCTCTCACCACAGGTTGTGTGCTTAGGGGGTTGCCGTTGATGTGGTAATCAGTAAGGGCCGTGTTTTTGCAGAATGGTATGATGATATATTTTTTTGCATTTAGCTTGAGGCCATGACTTTGGAACCAGTCATTAGTTGCTTTGAACCCTCTTGCAGTATGTTAACATCATCCGCTGAGTCAATGACAGCACCCAACTTGCTGTCATCTGAAGACTTGGTCAGTCACAGGCCTTTTTTCTTTGCCTGGATGTCTGAGAAGTAGATGACAAACAGTATGGGTCCCAGGACAGATCCCTGAGAAACTCCACTAATGACAGATCTGCTAACAGAGGTGAAGGTGCCTACTTTGACTTTGAGGGTCCTGTTGGTAAGCCAGTTGGCCACCCACCTGATGAGATAGGGATTTACTCCAAGTTGTGTTAGCATTTTGATGATGCCCGAGTGGGGGATTGAGTCAAAGGCCTTGCCCAAGTCAAGGTAAGCTGTATGTTATGACTTTCCCTCATGCAGGGCCTTGGTGACAATCTCAAAGAAGTCAACTGGGTGGGATCAAGTGCTTGGAGATTGCCTACGTCCTTGTTTATGAGATCCATAATGATACGCTCCATGGCTTTACAGATTAGACTTGTCAAGCTAATGGGATGATAGTTTCCAGGTTGAGTAATGGCACCACCATTGTGCAAGGGGATAACAATGGCAGCTCTCCGCTCTGATGCAATGAAGCCTGTTGAATAGGGTGCTCAATGACAAAGTCAGTTCTTGCTGGTGCAGAATACAGCCTGGGATGTTATCAGGTTCCATGTAAACTGCATTCTTTGCCTTGGATAGGGCCTTTAGCACTTGATCTATGGAGATGTGAGGTGCAGGACAAGTATCGGGAATGTCAAAAGGGCCTTTGGGGGGACAGGGGGTGAAGTTTCTGCTGAACCTATCTGCTTGCAGGTTGGCTAAGTCAACAGGTTCACCGTAAGTGATACTGTTAAGTACTAATTTGAAACAAACCTAGGCTTTGCCATGGAGGTTCCTGATGTAACTGAAGAAGGTTTTGTGGTTTCCCTTTGTTTTGGAAGCTAGTTTCAATTCATAATTGGCTTTGGAGGCTTTCACCAGTGATCTAATTTGCTTGTTGAGGCTAAGAAGGGAGTTTTTCCAATTTGGAATATGTTCCTTTTTACCCTTGGACAACAGTTTCTTCCTTTTGTTGTAAAGCCTGTTGATAGGAGATGTCCAACAAACAGGTTTGTGTTTCCTTGAGGAGCAGGTTTTAGTTCTATTGGGTATGGCTGAGTCCATGCAATTGTACAGGTGCTTGTGTACTGCATTGGCGTACTGTTTAGCATAGTTGTCTGCATCCTCTGGGGGGGGGGGGGGGTGTGAAGCTACAGATAGCCTCCCTTAGGAGGTTATAATCAGCTTTTGGGAAGTTTTTTAGTTTGATTATGGTTGGGGGTAGGATAGAAACTTCGAATGAAACAGTCCGATGATCTGATCTCGCCAGGGAAGAACTTAGTATGGAAGTGCTGCAGCAGTTGCCCATGTTGGTGAGAACCAAGTCCAGAATGTTATCTCCCCTTGTGGGGGATGGGACAGGCTGGTCTAGTGTGTTAGAATTGATGAAGTCAAGGAAACATTGAGTGAATGCATTAGTGCAGAAATAGTTCATCCAGTCTGTGGTGGGGTAGTTGATGTCACCAAGGATCAGAGTGTAAGGGGGTACCATGATGGAGTCAAGTAGATCCAGATAAGAGGAGAGGGTGTTCTGAGTCATGGAGGGGGGTCTATAGCTGGCTATAACTGGGATGAATGTCTTGCCAACTGTCAGTTGCACCTGGAGTAGTTCCAGTGCGTTATGCTGGCAAACCAGTCGGGAGGTGTGCCTGTCCTTAATGAAGATAGAGACTCCACCACCCTAAGTCTTCTGGATCTCATTTTGGGGTCAGAATGTGTGGAATGAGGTATTGCCTGGAAAGTTAGGTGTGCTCTTCACAACACTGAACCAAGTTTCTGTGACTGCACAGACATCGGCATCTTCAAATCAAGGAGATCCTCCAGTCAGTGCATTTTCAGGTTAAGGCTCCTAAAGTTAAGCAGCATGACCTTCAATTTGCTTTTTGACAGATCTTTTATGTTGGATGATTTGTCTTTGGGACATTGCCTAAAAAATGTACAATGGGGGAGGTGAGAGCCTTGGCCAGGATCCGGAAACCCAGTGGTGACAGGTGGAAACCATCTCTGGCAAAGCATCGAGGCCTGTCAACCATGTCATCCCAGGCAAACAGATACTGAATCCCCTTGGAATGACAGCAGAAACTAAGCCAATTGTTGACGTCAATTATTTTTTGTTGTTATTGTAGTATCATTCTTGGTGAAGGTAGGATGCTGCTTAGGGCTAGGGTCATACCTGCCTGGGACACATACTCTGAGAGCTCAATCATGTCTCTCTTCATACAGTCCAGAGAAGTAAGTCTCAAGTCATTCACACCAACATGGACAATGACAGACTTGTACTTGTACTCGTTGTGGAGAGACTTAAGTGCATGCGTGATGTGACAGATTCTGGCACCAGACAGACAACTGACTGTGACCTTCTCCTTTTTGATCCTGGTGAGGGGGTCATCGGTGTGTCTCACAACTGAGTCACCAATGACTAGTATTTTTGGTTTATTGTTATGTCTTGTGAGCCATGATGGTTCATTGTGTTGCCTTATGGGTTGTGTTTGTGAGACACTGGTGTGTTGTCTGCTGTGTGTGATGTGTTTGGTGTTGTGTGTGGAGTGTTTGTGAGTGTGTTTTGGAGGTCTCTGCCGTTTAAGTACGTTTTTATTGAGGACCTCTGCATAGGTGGGTGTGTGTGTTGTGCTTGGCTATGTGATCTGAGTGGTATGGTGTTTGTCATGGCAATCTCCTCTTTTTCAAGAGTACTGACGGTGGTGCAAGAGAGCATGGATTCTAATTTACTGATTTAGAATTGCCCAGACTTAGTGTTCTGAATGCTTGGGAAGACTTTTGGAGAGAGGATTTTGATAAGGGTTTGTCCACAACAGTGTAGACAACAAGAACCATGTTAAATGTAAAGTAACTGGCCTGAAGCACAAGTGCTAAAACCAAAACTAAGATGCTAGAATAACAGATAAATTTAATCAGGCTACTAACAAGTAGTAATAAATGCAGCAGAATAAAAGCACTTGAACACTTGAGAGCACACAGCAAAAATAAGGTAATAAAGTAGGAAGAACACAATTACGGTAAAAGCAGCTGAATAAAGTGTAAAAATTTTTTGGGTTTTTTTGGTTTGGGTTTTTTGTTGTTTTTTTTTTTAAGTGGAGAGGGAAGGAACAGAAGATCAAATGAGATGGGACTGGGAGGAGTGACCAAAATCAAATTAACAGCAGGGGTGAGCAATTCCAAAGCCATGAGTACATCACTTGGGTGGCAGGATTGGAAAAACAGTGCAGACAACAAAGGACACAAACAACAAAGCAAATATATAAATGCTGTACAGTACAAAACAAGTGCAAAAAAGTATGCTTATCAGTTTGTATAATAGATGGTTATAGAATCCAACACAGACAGGAAATTAGCTCTGCTATATCAGCTCCTCACAAAGTCACTGAGATGTAAGTCTTTGTAATAGAAGTACTAAACAGAGAATACACCTCAGGCTATTAGATAAAACAGGAGTGTTGGCTAATAGCTAATGCCTAAGGTAGGCTAGCTGAAAAGAAAGCAAAGTCAACTCCCACCTGAAACTAGCTGCTGAACTACCCAGAGAAACAATTAGTGCAGATAACAAAGGACACAAACAACAAAGGAAATATATAAATGTTGTACATTGCAAAACAAGTGCAAAAAATTATACTTATCAGTTTGTATATCAGATGGTTATGGAATCCAACACAGCCAGGAAATTAACTCTCCTCTATCAGCTCTGCACAAATTCACTGAAATATATGACTTCCAGTTTTGATCCATGTCATATCTGACTGTCTTCCTTCAAATCAGAAAGCTTCTTGGGTGTTTTATCATAATAATACATGAATAGAACTATATAAAAAAAACAAATAATTAAAAACTTCTCAGCACACACGTTTTTTTTTTATTTTACCAGTCTGGTGCCTTGGCCATTCACCTTCTCAGGATGTAATAATGCATGTAAGCACAGTGGTTAAAGCCAATCAAATAATTAAACAATTACTTAGTTAATTCAATAATACTCTCCAAATATTTGATTACAAAAATAGAAAGTACAAAATGCACAGCATAAATACAAAGCACATACTTTCAATAATAAATATACTAAATATTTTAAAAACATAAATTAACTTCCTGATTTAACCCACTAGGGGAAAGTGTTCTATAATTCAGTATCATTTTCATTTCTAATTCTGTTAATTTACTTAAATAATCCCTATCCTAGGAAGTGTAGGTCGTGCTAATATACAGAAAAAAAAAAGACCCCCACATGCATTCTGCTATAATGTTCATCCCTCAGGCTTCTCAAATTCTGATTTCTAATATCCCCCAAATGTTCCAAAATCCACACCATAACATTATGTTTAGTTTGACTCACATACCAAGCTGGAAAACCACAATTACACCCTATTATATATACAACCCCCATGACTCACAATTAAAGAAATCGTAAGAAACAATTTTCCTCATATTTATCCTAGTACCAATTAAATTTCTAACTTTAGAACATACCTTGTGATGTCCACATGGAAACATGCCAGTATATTCTGTCAATGAATGCTGTATTTTGTAAGCATAATTCACAATTTATTTTAAATTATAATTTCTGTTATGCGAAAAAGTGACATGCTTCGGAGAAAAACTTTCCCATTAATTCATCATCACTAATCACATGCCACAAATCCCTAATAATGCCTGTCACACTGCCAGCCAAGCTATCTGGAATTTTGTAAATAATTATATGTCATTTGTGAATATTGATATGATTTACACAGAACCATATGTTATGTGTATATTAAACTACTGGTACAGAAGGGTGTGTTGAACAGGGTTTGTACAGTACTGATCTTCAATGATGTGTCCACAGTGCACCCTGCTGGAAAATAACAGAAATGTATATAAATTATATACCTGTGCAAATGTAGATGTTTTAATAGTAGAAATTGGGACATAAAAGGTTAACTTGCCAAACTTCAAGAAAATAAGTTGAAATTAAATTGTTTTATGATTGTGCTATAAAAGTTATCTCTCAGTTTCAGTGTACCAGACACAATGTCTAGAGCTAGAAGTTTTTTGTATTGTCTTGGAAGAGAAGTAATTACTGGGTTTGAGATGCAGAAGTGTTTTATTGTTTTATGACTTTCAGGATCTGCAAACATCTGAGAGATATGTATTTTTTTTCACACAGAGATGTTAAATTCTGTTAGTTTCTGACAAAAGGGGGTTTAGCCTGGGAACTGAAGTCAGGTGACAGAAAGTGATGTCATCCAAGCTATCTGAGCAGTAATATTTGATATTAATTTAAGAACTCGCTCAGAGAGAGACTGGGCATTTTGTATTTTGTCTTTGACCTAACAAGAAAATCCACTCATCATCACATCTGACCTTGCCTTGCTGTAAGTAAGTCTAGGGCACAGTAATTTCTCTTAGATACAGTTAGGAATACAGTGAAGTATAGCCAAGATGTTTTCTTTATTTATTTGAGACTGTCCTCAAATGTTGTTTTAAATATTTCCTGTGATGTTGAACTCTGAAGTCACTTTGAATACATATTTAATATTGTCTTGTTCTTTTATTATTTATTACTAAACATATTTAAACCTTTGCTGCTATTTGTGAGACATATTTAAGCTCTGAGGGTACTTACATATGTATTTGGTGACACTGTAGAGGCCACTCCGAAATAACTTTGCTCTTGGTCAGACTACCATTTGGATTATTAGTAATATTATACAGTAGGATTGGACACCCTTCTTTAAGGGCCTTAGAGTAGCTGATAGGTAGTAGTTGGTGGCAGTGGAAACTACATTATCGTCTGGGCAGAAGGGGACAGTGTGTGTGTGTGTGTGTGTGTGTGTGTGTGTGTGTGTGTGTGTGTGTGTGTGTGTGTGTGTGTGTGTGTGTCAGCTACTTGGACAGGGACACAAAGCAGTGATTGGACAGAGAGGGTGCTGGAGGTTTTGGTTTGGCCACTCAGCTGAGATCTCAACCCTATAGCTGTGCTAATGGGGAGTCTTATTGGGAATATGGAGAAAGAGGGATAAACCAGCCCCAGACTGACTGTGATTTCTGTATGCTTTTAAAGGAAATTGCACTTTACTCTGTGTGTACTTGTCATCCTCCCAAGTGTACATCACCCACTGGTGCTAGTGGTGAGGATTGAAGCTCCTTGATTACTGGGCCAGAGCAGGGGTGTCACAATGCCTTCCATAATCTGAGAAAAAGGTGAATATCTTGAAGCAAAAAATAACTTGTCCCTACTTCTAACAACATCTACATCACTGAATTCACTTTGATATCTACCATTGTACATGTTCATTCTATCACCTTCTAATAAACATTTTTTAGCTTTGTTAATTTTCGCATCAGTATATGTTCATTCTTTAAGTTTATTTTTAACCCCATGCAATTCATCCTCTCTCATATCCACATCTGATATATTAGAAATTCTTTTGAACTCCCCATAGGGCAACAATTCCAACAAATGGGGGGATGCATACTTGTAGCATATAAAAAATTATTGATGGCAGCGTCCTCCTTAGAAGGTCTAAATGTAGCTGTCTCCCCTCCACATAAGGTGTAACATCAAGGAAATGAATGCTCCTTTTATTTATTAATTCATATGAAAAATTCAGTTCATGGGGTTTGTCATTTAAAACTCTATAAAGAATTTCAAAAACTTACTAACATCACCCCACCAGCAAAAAATAAATCATCTATATATCTCTTGAACAGAATCACATCTTCTGTATAAAATTTTGTAGAATACAAAAACTTACTTTCAAAATCCCCCATGTATATGATAGCATATGTGGGGCACGTCTTTAGGCTGCAAAAAAACCTTGTTCTCAAAACAAAAATAATTGTGAGTCAGACAAAATTCTAAAGGAGAGATTAGGAAAGAAGTTCTCACCATAGCCTCAAGACCACACTTATGTTGAATGCTAGTATACAGTGATTTGACATCAGCCATTACCCAATAGTAATCATCCTATCAAATAAGTCCCATAACACCCTTTAACAAATCACTAGTGTTCCTAACATGTGCAGGCACCACTCCCATTTTTTTTAAATTGAAAGATTAAAAACATACCAGCATTCTGCAAATATGAACTCACTCCTGAAATAATAGGTCTCCCCAGAGTATTTGTCAACTTTTTTTTGCATTTTAGGAATGGAACAAATCATTGGATTAACTAGTTTGTAAATGAAAGGTTTTTGCACATCATGCCCATCTAAGAAACCCCACCATCCCCCTCCAAGATTTCTAATAAAGCCCTATTAAAGAGAGAAAGGGGATTATTTTCTCATTTCACATGCTCAGTTTCATCAGCTAGTAAATCATAAAGCATTTGCAAATAACTAGCTTTACCCATAATTACCCAGGTGCCATCCTTGTCTGCTTGTTTAAACACATAGGTATGTTTTTACCTTCTGAAGTTGTTGTAATGCCAATCATTCACCTTTGGTTAAATTATACCTCTTCTGGGAATGCAAAAATTTATTAAATTCAAGTTCAACCTTTTTACATATCACTTTCTCAAACAGAAAAATAGAAGTTACAGTCTGACAGGGTGAAAAAGTACTAACAGACAGGACAGGGAGAATAGTTAATCTCCCATAACCTGTGAAAAATTGTTTCCCTTCATTTGATTCAGTAATGTCAATATCATACATTATGTTCAAATCAGATTCAAAATCTGTTTAGTAGACATGTTCAACAAAGAATCATCATCACCTTCTAATATATCATCAGTAACATTCAAAACATTTTGCTCATTTTGCATTTTAATACTAAAAACACTTTCAAATACAGTATCCTGCAAAACTTTTCAGCATCAGTTAACAAGTTAGCTAATGAAGGATTATATGTAGGAACAAATTTACTTACTTTTAACAAAACAGACCTCATATGTGAATTGACATTCAGATCCAAAACATTAAAAAATTCTAAACTGTTACCATGTCTTTCATCAGAAAAAGTAGCACTATTAATAGTCCAAACAAAATTGTCCAGTTTATTTAACTCATATCTTCTTCACAGGTTCATAGGTAGGTACTAGTCTATCAGCCCAAGGGCCTATGTAAGCCTAGCCAGCAAGGTTCCATGGCTTACGCCACCCAAGAAAGTTATCTTCCTGTGCCACTGTCGAGCAGAGACACAGAAGTGATCCCCGGGGTGTATTTCCTATTTCCCATCCACTCATCAAGATTTTTCTTGAAGAGTGCTAATGAAGAACTTTGCTTGACATAGATGGGTAGCTTGTTCCAGAGTGTAGGAAGTCTCTGAGACAGGAATCTATCCCTCCAGCGTGTCCTGTTTATTGTGGTGATAAGGTTTATGTCCCTAGAGCATGTAGCTCAGAGAGATTGGGATTTTTTTAGGTGTCGCATGTCTAACAGCCCTGGGTTTGACATATCTTTATATGTTAGGCAGAGAGCACCTCAGAGTAGGCGATATGCTGCAGAGTATAGCTGGAGTTTTTTAGGCGGTCAGTGTAGGGCATTTGTTTGAGGCCAGAAATCCTCTTTGTGAGGTACTTCTGTGGCCTTTCCAGCTGCTGCAGATGTCTTGTGAGGTATATTCCAAAAGGGGCGTTGTACTCAATAATGGGTCTAATGAGTGACAAGTAGAGGGGAACAATGACCTCTTTTTTCCTGGATGAGAACCCTTTTATGATGAGGTGTGCCATGTAGAAGGACTTCCTGACAACTGTGGTGATGTGACCATCAAAGGAGAGACTACTGTCCACCTGGGTCCCAAGGTCTCTTATCACGCATTCGGTGTTAAGTAGATTGCTGCCTATGTGGTAGTTCATGGGTACAGAGTTTTTACCAAAGGGGATGACACTGCACTTTTTGGCATTGAGCTTGAGACCATGGCTCTGACACCAGGCATCTGGCTCAGTCAGGCCCTTCTGTAGGATGTCCACATCATTTGGGGACTTGACTATGGCTCCTAGTTTGCAGTCATCTGCGAACTTCATTAGCCAGAGGCCTTCTGTGTTAGCCTGTACTTCAGAGAAGTAGATACCAAACAGGAGAGGTCCTATGACGGAACCCTGTGGTACTCCATTTGTCACTGCTTTGAGATCAGATTTGGAGTCTGCAACTTTTACAGTGTGGGTTCTGTCAGTGAGCTAGTTGGCAACCCATCTTGTGACGTAGGGATTTATACCTAGTTTAGTGAGTTTAGCTATAATTCCAGAATGGAGGATGGTGTTGAAAGCCTTGGCGAGGTCAAGATAGGCTGTTTGAACCACCTTACCCTCATCCACAGCTTTGGTGACTGTCTCAAAGAAGTCGATCAGGTTCAGGAGGCATGATCTGCCTTTCACAAACCCAAACTTGGTGGGATCCAGAGTTTGGAGGTTGCCAATGTCTTTGTTTATGAATTCCCTGATGATACATTCCATGGCCTTGCAGACCAGGCTCGTCAGGCTAATAGGTCGATAGTTCCTGGGATCAGTGGTGGCTCCCCCTTTGTGGAGTGGGATAACTGTTGCTGTGTGCCATTCAGTGGGCACAAAACCTGATGCGAGGCTATTATTGAACATGGTGTTTAAGTGGGGAGCCAGTTCATTCAGAAGTTCATGTAAAACGCAGCCTGGGATGTTGTAATGGATGCTGTGTTTTTGGCTTTAGAGAGTGCAGCTTTTACCTGCGTAGTTGTGATTACAGGGACTCTGCATTCTTCCTGTATAGATATGGGCCCTTTAGGGGGTGAGAGGGGGGTAAAGTTAGCACTGAACCTATCTGTCAGGATGTTGGCAATATCAGTTGGTTCTGTAATTTTTGTGTCTTTGTGCTGTAACTCAGAGAAGATCTGGGTGTTGCCATCTAGATTCTTGACATAGCTATAGAATGCTTTGTGGGTGTCCTTGGATTTAGTGGTGATTTTTGTTTTCGTAGCTAGCTTTGGAGGATCTTATAAGGGATCTCAGCTTCTTACTGAGGCTGACCAGGGAGCTCCTCCACTCATGGGATTTTACTCTCTTTTGCAACAGCTTCTTCCTTCTGTTATACAGTTTGTTTATGGCAGGGGACCACCAGATTGGCTTCCTTTTTTTGGAGGATAGCGTCTTGGTTCTGTTTGGGATAGCATGCTCCATGCACTCATGTAAGTGCTTATAGAGTGCATTTGTGTAGGATTCAGCAGTTGTAACTGTATTGTCCATCTGCATGGGTGTCATGAAGTTCACCACTTCTGTCTTAAGAAGCATGAAGTTGGCTTTGGAGAAATTCTTTACTGTGGTTTCCTTAATGGGAGGTGAGGGTGGGATGTGGATATCAAGGGTGATAAACTTATGGTCAGATCTGACCAATGAGGAGTTGATTTCAGGTGTGGAACAGGTCACTCATGTTGGTAATGATGACTAGATCTAGGATATTGTTGACCCTGGTGGGGGTGTGGAAAAGTTGATCTAGGGCATTGGAGTTTATGAATTCCAGAAAGCTTTGAGCTAAGGAGTTGGTACATGAGTAGTTTTCCCAGTTAATGGTGGGGTAGTTGAAGTCGCCCATTATTAGGGTGTTTAATTGTACCCTAATATTTTCCAGTATATCAAGAAAAGAAGAGTGGGAATCCTGGGGCATGGTGGGGGATCTTTAGCAAGCTACAGTTTGGATTGCAGGTTTTCCCTAGTTGCACTTGGATAACCTCGGATGCATTATGCTGAGCAACTAGCCTGGAGGTGTGGATATCCTTAATGAATATGGGCACACCTCCACCTTTGGTGTTTCCGTCAAGGTTACATGGCCGAAAAGTATGGTATGAGTTATAGCCTGGTAGTGCAGGGGTGCTCTCTGGAGCCTTGAACCAGGTCTCAGTCACTGTACAGATATCGATGTTCTCCATTTTAAGGAGTGCCTCGAGTGAGTGCATTTTGAGATTTAGACTTCTAGCATTGAGTAGCATTACCCTCAGTTTTTGCTTCCCTGTTCCTGTTATGGTGGTGAATTTGTTATTTGAACCCTGCCTAAAAAAGGCACTATAGGGGCAGCAAGAGCCTTAGCCAGTATCCGGAATCCCAGGGGTGACAGGTGCAGGCCATCTGTGGCAAAGCATCGTGGTCTGTTAACCATGTCATCCCAAGCAGACAGATTCTGGATCCCCTTAGAATGACACCAGAAGCTTAGCCAATTGTTGAAGTCAATCATTTTGTCCTTGTACTGCGGTATAATTCTGGGCAATGGCAGAATGCTGCTAAGGGCTAGGGTCACACCTGCCTGGGCTACAAAATCGGAGAGCTCTTCCATGTCTCTTTTCATGTAGTCCAGGGAGGTACATCTCAGGTCATTCACACCAACATGGACAATGACAGAGTCATGTTTGTACTTGTTGTGGAGTGACCTGAGTGCGTGGGTTATGTGGCGGATCCTGGCACCTGACAGGCAGCTGACAGTAACCTTCTCCTTGTTTAGCCTGGTGAGTGAGACATCAGTGTGCCTGACTATAGAGTCGCCTATGACTAGTGTGTTGGGTATGTTGTTTGCCTTATTGGCTGTGGTTGAGTGGCACACTGAGTCTGTGGGCTATGTGTCATTTGGGTTGTGTTGGGGGATGGAGGTTGCTTGCATTTCTGCTTTGGAGGTCTCTGTTGCTTAGACAGATTATTATTGAGAGCCTCCGCGAATGTTTTTGTGTTACTATGTGTGGATTTTGGTGGTGTAGATTTAGTGAGACTATGTAATGAGTGTGGTGTGGTGCAAATGTTTACCTTCTCCTCATGACTGTCAAGTTCAGTCTTGGTTGGAGAGAGTTTGGCTAGATAAGTGCATCTCTCACATGTTGTAGTGTTGGGTGGTAGGAGAAGCAGGTTGTCTGTGTACGTGAAATTATTTCTACATTGCCTCAAGATGCCCAGATTCATCAGATAGACAGGAGAGAACACTGGGAACTGACCCTTGGACATGCCTGAATAAAAAACTATTTTCCTCTAGATAAGTGAGGAAAGTGAGTACAAGAGCTGTTTTTCTCTAAGCAAGTGAGAAAAGTAAGTACAAAAACTTCCCGCAATTTCTTCCTTTTCTCCCTCTACCCCCACCATTTGAATGAAAGGAACTATAATTAAATCTGAATTAGCTGATTCCACAGTACCTATGGAGTGTCCATCCTCAAATGAAACACTTTTGTTGCTAGAAGGTGCGTCCGCCAAGGAAACTGAAGAATCTTGCCAGGTTAAACTGCTGTTACTGGTATTTCTAACCTTTGAAGTCTCACTCCTTGGCTTTCAATGTCATAAAATATAAGGTCATCCTTAAAATCCTTAATGTCTCTGCAGAGTTTTTTGTTTTTGCATCAGATAACCTCCAACTCAACTTTCTCCACACTGGACTTGATATTCCATATTCTATCATTATACACCAAAGCTGGCTGTTCTGCCAGCAATTCCCTCTCTAGTTAAATGACAGCCTATATTTCCTAGGGGTGGGGATTATTTAAGTAAATTAACTGCCAATCATTAGCGGACCGGAGTTCTGCTGTGGCGACCCCTAACTGGGAAAAGCCGAAAGACACAAACAAACAGAATTAGACATGAAAATGGTACACCTTCTCCTAGGGGTTTAAATCAGGAAGTTAATGTATGTTTTTAAAATATTTAGTATATTTATTATTGAAAGTATGTGCTTTGTTTTTATGCTGTTGCATTTTGTACTTTGTATTTCTGTAATCAGATATTTGGAGTGTATTATTGAATTAAATGAATTAATTGGATTTGTACCTGTATAAAAGCACTGTGTTTATATGCATTATTACATCCTGTTAAGGCGAATCACCAAGGTACTATATTGGGAAAATAAAAAAGATCATGCATTGAGCAGTTTTGAATTATTTGTTTTTTTCTGTTTTATCATAACACAGCTTCTGTTTCAGCTTCTTTTCCCACAGCAGTTTCAGGGTTAGTTGTATATTTTCCAGTACAAACAAATAAAATAATGTAGGTAACAGGATCTTAACTGTGTACTCATTACAAGTTATACCGATAAAAATCCATAGAATGGAGAGGCCTGTTTATGTATTCTAAAAGGGAAAAATAACAGTCAGCTTGGTCTTAATAGTCACATTTCTTATTGTTACCTGAATATTTGATTGTGGATACTGGGAATTGATTTTATCATCTCCCCTGTAAAAGGATACTTGTGTCCAGTCAGCATAGTTAGTAAACAAATGAATACATTCAAAAAAATTGAAGTGTAAGAGTTAGGAAAGGGTGTTGAGATAGGAAGAATAGTTTTATTTGGAAACATTCTAAAAGAGAAATGAGATAATACTTTGTTAGAAATGTTTGTTAAGTTGATCTTTGCTAGTGATGGGTGTTTAAAGCATATGCAAGCAGCTCTTTTGCTTAGAAAGGTAATTCTTCTTATATCAATTTGCTACATATTGATATGATATGGAATTTGAACAGAAAAAAGTTCTGTGATCTTAGTGTATGGCTAGAGAAAGTATATTTTGTAGATGAAAGTGGATTAGTAGGTCTGGTCTGTAGCGGGGCAGTATTGGCTTGGGTGTAGACTTGGCAAGCAGTTTGCTGTCTCATGGTAGGGAATGAGGAGAACGCTCTTACTCCAGACTTACTTTTACTTAGCTGTTTTTAACTATCATTCTGAGGAGTCACCCTACCTCGTATGTCTTGGTCTCGAGATACATAGATAGGGCCCTTGTCACTTGACTGGTTCTGTTTAGGGGCAAGAAAGATGTAAATGGGGTGAAAGTGCATTGCTCTTATACCAGTAATGTCTAGCATGCTCAGGGGTGGATGCACCTCGCACATTGGGAGAAAGAACTTCATTGCTTAGCTCGATAGACAAGTCACCTAGCATTAAAGTCCCAGTAATAGCTGCTTTGGTAATGCAGAGAGATAAAGCCCTGGTTAAATCCTGCCTGTCCCTGGTTTGATTAGCAGCTTAGTTGATTAATGGTGCAGCAGAGAAGAATGGACATGCTCACCCAGAGGGGTGGAGAAGGGTTGCATGGGTGTTCCTGGCAGCAATCTCTCATGTAGACTGGAGAGGATGACATCAGCAGCATAACCCAAAGAGGTGATACAGATGTGGGAAGAAATGCGTCATGGCCGCATGCATGGGCAGCACAGTGGTGCAGCTGTTAGCTTTGTTGTCTCACAGTAAGAGGTCCTCCGGTTTGAATCTCATCTGGGGTGCCTTCTGTGTGGAGTCTGCATGTACTCCCTGTGTTCATGTGGGTTTCTTCCAGGTGCCCCGGTTTCCTCCCACATTCCAAAGATATGTGTCTGGAGCATTTCTCCTCTGGCCTCCACTGAAAATTAGTTCTGTCCCAGTCTGACTTTCCCGGCAAACAAATGTTAAATAAAATAAATAATAACATACATACATACATACATACATAAAATGTCTACCCCTCAGGCACAACAACACAATCCCTAGAGGAAGGGGAAGGAAGTGTAGGTCAAATAAAGTAATGCCCACCCCCCCCCAGCAGAAGGTGATGGCAAGAACTTGGTGTCTGTCCTTTGGCTCCTTGGCTGAACCCAGCTTCAGTGAGGTAGACCAGGAAGTGAAGAAAAAACTGTCAGATCCATCATTGGATGGGGTACATGAGTAGCATGCCATAAGATGATGCACTGGAGTGAAAAGGAGCACCGAAAAAAAAAAAACAGTAGTAAGGAAGAGAGTGCAGCAGTGATCTGTCCAAACATCTACTATATGGTCAGGTACTTACACAACTGCACTATCTTAGAAACATACTTCATAGTTAGTGTAGGGGTTATTAGCCTTTTTAGTAACGAAAAATGTTTTTCTTGTTTGCTGGCCAACAACACACTGCATTGTGATTTAACAGTGCCACAGTGACATCTAACAAGTACTGAAAAATGCTGACAGATGTGCAATTCTCAAGAACTGTGCAAGATAAGTATCATTGAAAGGTTTCAGTATAGTCACAACTGAATGAACCATGTCAGCATTTGATTGCAGACCATTCTCAGCCACCAAATGTCCCATATAATTCAGAATAGGGGAAAAGTACAAAATAAGCAATTTATTTATGACCCAAGAAAGTTTTATAGAGAACTGGGAAATAAGGTAAAAGGATGAGAAAGACCGCCAAAAAAAGAGGAAGTAGATACATTTTGGAGAAATATCTATGAAGATCCTGTGGAACATAACAGAGATGTTAAATGGATAGAAGAAGTAAAAGAAAGAATAAGAAGTTTAAAGGTACAGGGTATGAAATGGGATGAAATAACAGCCAGAGAGATTGAAAAAAAGTTAAGAAAAGCCTCTAACTGGAAAACCCCAGGCCCAGATGCAGTATCTAACTTTTGGTTAAAAGTATTAATATCTTTGCATGAGGATTTAGCCATTAGTAACAACTATTTATATGCACACCCAGTAGCGTTGTCGCCTCACAGTAAGACGCTGTCTGGTTCGATTCTCAGTTAGAGCTTCTTCTGCGTGGAGATATGCGTGAATGGGCATACCTTCATTGAAGGTTGTGCATCAGGGATGGCAACTCGGCACCTAAAAATCTACTGCCAATCATTAGCGGACCGGAGTTCCGCTGTGACGACCCCTAACCAGGAAAAGCCGAAAGACACAACAACCCTGAACAGACACCACACTGGCTGACAAAAGGAAAAACAGTGCTCTTACTTAAGAGTAAACCTACAAGATACCCTAAAAATTATAGACCAATAACATTTCCTTCCAACGACATATAAACTATACACAGGAATTGGCGCCGACAGAGTTTATAGTCATTTAGAAAACAACTCAATTATGGCAGTAGAACAAAAGGGCAATAAAAGAAAGTCATATGGAACAAAAGATCATTTGTTGTTAAATAAAGTTATAGCGGAGAACTGAAAAAGGGGAAGAATCTAAGTATGGCATGTACTGACTACAAAGAGCATTTAATAGTATCCCAGATTCATGGATAAAAGAGTGCTTAAAAATGTATAAGACACCCTACACTGATTGACTACATTACAGTAACCATGAAACAATGGCAGACCATTTTGCAATTAAGGCATGATAAAGGACAGATTATTATCCAAGGGATAAACATTCAAAGGGAGATATTCCAGGGTGACTTTCTGTCACCGTTGTAATTCTGCCTTGCCATTAATCCATTAAGCTGTTTACTTCACAGCCATGGTTACAATATGGCTCCTAGAAAACAACAAAGTTTAATGACTTCTCATCTTGTCTTTGACGATGATTTAAAACTGTATAGCTCATCAGATGAGGAACCGGAAGCACATCTGCAGGTTGTCAAAACTTTTTCAGATAATATTAGAATGTCATTTGGTCTTGATAAATGTGCAAAAGGAATCTTTAAAAAATGAAACTGCAGCACCAGGAAAACATCAGTTTGGGAAAAGAATGTCATATAAAATACTTGAGCAAGAGGGAGTGTATAAATACTTGGGAATTGATGAAGGATCAGCAATAAAACATGAACAAATGTGAATAAAACTCAGTAAGGAATACTTTAGAAAACTTAAATTAATCCTGAGAACAGTATTGACATCTAGGAACAAGATCCAAGCTATAAATCAGTTTGCTCTTCCTGTCCTAACGTACAGTTTTGGAGTGATTGACTGTCCCCAAAAAGTGTTGGATAGATTAGATATTAAAACAAGAAGGATGCTTCTTGCTCACCCAATGATTTATAAAAATCAGTGTATACCAAGATTATATATTCCCCATTCTGAAGGAGGGATGGGCCTCCTTGAAATTGATTATATGTATAGATCTGCAACTGTGGGACTCCACACATATCTACTGACCTCACAAAATCCAAATGTAGTGAAAGTTTTGAAACATGAGGAGAATAAATCTAAGATGACTTCTCTGCTTAATCTGGCAGAAGCATATCAACGTCAAGCAGGAATGGAAATCAAACCAGAAGTAGATAAAAACTAGGCAGCAACTGAATGTGCCAAAAAACAAAAAGAAAGGATATAAGGTGAAGGTGAGAAGGCAAGAAATGTGGAAAAAACATAAATATAGTTGCAAGTATAGAAAGCTTCTGGAAGAGCCTCATGATCAAGAACAAACCCAGGAATGGTTAAGAAGAGGCAAATTCAAATCAAGGAATGAAAGGTTAATATTGGCAGCCCAAAATAGTGGGCTATGTACATGCTGGTTTACAAAATCCATTGAACTTCTTCTTCTTCTTCTTTTGGCTTTTCCCGGTTAGGGGTCGCCACAGCGGATCATCTGTCCGCTCATAATTGGCAGTGGAGTTTTACAGTGTTGAGTTGCCAGCCCGGTGCCCAACCTTCCACAGAAGGCATGCATGCACTCACACCTAGGGCCAATTTAGTGTGTCCAATCCACCTACTGCATGTCTTTGGGATGTGGGAGGAAACCGGAGCACCCGGAGGAAACCCACACAACCACAGGGAGGACATGCAGACTCCACACAGAAGGCACCCCAGCTGAGAATCGAACCAGAGAACCTCTTGCTGTGAGGCGACAATGCTAACTGCTGCACCACCGTGGCCACCCCACAAGGGAGAAACAGACAAATGTAGGTTTTGTGGAACTGAATTGGAAACAGTCACACACCTTTTTTCTGGATGAGACACACTAATGGCAGAAGGACTGTATACTGAAAGTATTCTATAGCTATGTCAAGAATCTTGATGGCAACACCCAGATCTGCTCTGAGTTACAGCACAATGGCACGAAAATTACAGAACCAACTGATATTGCCAACATCCTGGCAGATAGGTTCAGTGCTAACTTTACTCCCCCTCACCCCCTAAATGGCCCATATCTATACAGGAAGAATACAGAGTCCCTATAATCATAACTATGCAGGTAAAAGCTGCACTCTCTAAAGCCAAAAACACAGCATCCATAGGACCGGACAACATCCCAGGCTGTGTTTTACACGAACTTCAGAACAAACTGGCTCCCCACTTAAGCACCATGTTCAGTAATAGCCACGTATCAGGCTTTGTGCCCACTGAATGGCGCACAGCAACAGTTATCCCACCCCACAAAGGGGGAGCCACAACTGATCCCAGGAACTATCGACCTATTAGCCTGATGAGCCTGGTCTGCAAGGCCATGGAACGTATCATCATGGAACTCATAAATAAAGACATTGGTAACCTCCAAACTCTGGATCCCACCCAGTTCGGGTTTGTGAAAGGCAGATCATGCCTCCTGAACCTGATCGACTTCTTTGAGGCAGTCACCAAAGCCATAGATGAGGGTAAGGTGGTTCACACAGCCTATCTTGACCTCGCCAAGGCTTTCGACACCATCCCCCATTCTGGAATTATAGCTAAACTCACTAAATTAGGTACAAATCCCTAAGTCACAAGATGGGTTGCCAACTGGCTCACTGACAGAACCCACACTGTAAAAGTTGCAGACTCCAAATCTGACCTCAAAGCAGTGACAAGTGGAGTACCACAGGGTTCCGTCCTGGGACCTCTCCTGTTTGGCATCCACTTCTCTGAAGTACAGGCTAACACAGAAAGCCTCTGGCTAATGAAGTTCACAGATGACTGCAAACTAGGAGACATAGTCAAGTCCCCAAATGATGTGGACATCCTACAGAAGGGCCTCGCTGAGACAGATGCCTGGTGTCAGAGCCATGGCCTCAAACTCAATGCCAAAAAGTGCAGTGTCATCCCCTTTGATAAAAACTCTGTACCCATGAACTACCACATAGGCAGCAATCTACTTAACACCGAATGTGTGATAAGAGACCTTGGGACTCAGGTGGACAGTAGTCTGTCCTTTGATAGTCACATTGCTACAGTAGTCAGGAAGTCCTTCTACGTGGCACACCTCATCATAATAGGGTTCTCATCCAGGAAAAAAGAGGTAATTTTTCCCCTCTACCTGACACTCATTAGACCCATTATAGAGTACAACGCCCCTTTTGAATGCACATCACAAGACATCTGCAGCAGCTGGAATGGCCACAGAAGTACCTCACAAAGATGATTACTGGTCTCAAACAAATGCCCTACACTGACTGCCTCAAAAAACTCCAGCTTTACTCCATAGAATATTGCCTACTCTGAGGTGATCTCTGCCTCACATATAAAGCTATGTCAAACCCAGAACCATTGGACATGCTACACCTAAAAAAATCCCAATCTCTCTGAGCTACACGCTTTAGGGACCTAAACCTTGTCACCACAATAAACAGGACATGCTGGAGGGATAGATTCCTGTCCCAGAGACTTCCCATACTCTGGAACAGGCTACCCATCTATGTCAAGCAAAGTTCTTCATTAGCACTCTTCAAGAAAAATCTTGATGAGTGGATGGGAAATAGGAAATACACCCTGGGAATCACTTCTGTGTCTCTGCTCGACAGTGGCTCAGAAAAATACCTTTCTTGGGTGGCGTAAGCCAGTGAACCTTGTTGGCTAAGCTTACATAGGCCCTTGGGCCGATAGCCTAGTACCTACATATGAACCTATGAAAGGCATAATAATGTAGCGAGACTGTTGCACTGGGTATCGTGCAAACATATTGGTATCGAAGTGGCTGAAAAACACTGGAAACATAAGCCACAAAGCATCATAGAAAATGATGACGTTTATATCATATGGGATCACCCATTACCAACAGTTCAAAAGATAAATGCTAGAAAACCAGATATGGTGGTCCAAGAAAAGAAGACAAAAGTAGAACTGATCATTGAAATCACCACACCCAGTGACTAGTGTCTTGTGTATAGAAAGACACAAAGTCATAAAATACCAGGATCTGCAGGCAGAAATGAGAGCAATGAGGAAGAAAGATACCCAGACAGTTCCAATAGTAGTAAGAGCACCAGGTCTTATAAAAAATAATTTACGATCATATTTAGATATGTTACCAATCCATGTAACCCCATATGAATTACAGAAGGAGTCATTATTGGGTACATTGCGGATGCTGCAAAGAGCACTTTTGGCTGACATCAAAGACTGAAACAATACTAATTTTATGAACTTTAATCATACTTTGACTTAGGAATGGGGTCCATTCCTTTCATGGTATTAGAAACCCAAATGATTTGGAGTAATTAGAAAAATTCAGAATACTGCAACACCTGTTTTGACAATTGGCTTGATTGAATTTCAAACCCTGTAACCTCAGTGCCACAGCTTGATCATATGGCTGTCGTGTTCCTGTTTTCTAACATGACAGCCCAGAATGTCTCATCAATTACATTAACAAATCCACGAGCCCTTCACTCACATTTACTTTAGCTCATTGGAGCATCTTTAGTGTTGAAAAAGTCTAAAAAGTATCCTTAATAATCTTTATATTTGTAGGAGGATGTTGAATATACACAGTTTGGAGCTTCGTTCATCCAAATAAGTTTGCTAAAATTCCTGATTTCTTTCAACTATCTGTTCAAAATCTTTGTTGTTGACCTTGCTATGGCTAATAAGAATATTACCTTAGCACAATATGCAGATGATTCTACCATCATATGCTCAGCAAACAACATTGATTCCCTATAAAATCTGACCTAGGAATCCTTCACTCCTCTAGAAGACTATCTGACTACCTCCCAGCTATTCCTAAACCCTAACAAAACAAGAAAAAGCAACTTTTCTTCATTCACAAACACTTCACAGTAGAGAAAGCATCCTTCTCTATTATCTATGAACATCTTTTAATAATACCAAAATAGAACTTATCGCACAAGCTAAACTGCTAGGAATTTACATAGAGGAAGACCTAAACTGACTTGCACATTCAACACACAGTGAAAAAAACACTCTAGAAACTAAGCCCTCCATACTGATCAAAACCCTACCTGACACTGCAAGATGTCATATCACCACTACCCCGCAAATACCTGCTCTCCTCTGCTTAGCACCAGTACTGACCAACATCCAACTGACTGAGCTAAACAAACTTGAGCAGTGCTACAAGGTCAGAGAATTAATATCAATGTCTCACATACAGCCCATTCCTGTGAAGCCCTTAGAGACCTCCAGCGGCTTCAACTACCTCACCAAATCATGTCCTCCTAGCTCCCTATTATCCACAATCTAATAAACAAATCAAATGACTGTCCATCTCTAGCCAACCTTGTACAACCATACAACCCACCCAAAAGCTTGACCTCTTCTGACAAAGACCTTCTACACATATCAAAACCCAATAACTCTGCATGCTGTTCCCTCTTCATCCATAAAGGGTCAAAAACCTGGAACAGTAAGAGAGGCTGCTCGCTAAAGTCATTCAAACTATAGCCTGATTCTCCAACTGGCTTTCCAAATATTCTGCAGCAGATCAGCACATCATTCCTCTTCACCTTCATTCCTGTTCTGCTCCCTCTATAATCTGCCTGTACTCTGATTCACTCTCTTTCCGCCCTTTAGTTATACCCCTTCACCCTCACCTACCTTTGTCTTCTGTTTCTTAACTCTAGCTCTCTCATCATTATACCTCTTGTAAGGCATGTTGCTTTCTGTTGAAAACAGCAACAACATACCTGTTTGTATACTTTATCAGATTAAAAATGCAGCTGTCCCTCATTGGAAAAATATTATAAAGACTTTTGTATACTATTGTCTTTCATATGTTAGTGTAGTGTACTGTTTGCACAGCAGGAACATGAAATAATAGCCTGTATACTTTATATCTGTATACATATTTCAACAAAATTTGTTTAATGGATTTAGCATGAGTCTAGAATATCACAGTAATATTCCTTTAGGATATTCAGTTTGCAGTTTAAATGCAACATTGTTTATGTAATTTTAGCCATTATATTACATTCTCCACTTGAATCTTGATAAGGTATAGTTTTACCCTTTAATTCTTTACATTTCTGTCCAGAATTCCACTTATTGCATTTTCTTTCTTTTCAGTAAGTACTGCTTGATTTGTTTCTATCTTCAGAATATCTGCCTAAATACTTCATGCTTAAAATTTAGGGTCTACGTGTTAGTTTCCCCTCAGTTGTTTGGCAGTGCCATGCACAGACACAGCCAGCTTGAGTGGCATTTTTCCTGTAAAAGCACAACTGAAATTTCATCACTACCTAGTTACATACAGGATGACTAGTTTGCAGTGACAAACATTGTCCCCAGAGTCCCCAGAGTTGCAAACTGGATATTCCTGGCATTGCTTTATATTCTCACTCCAGCTATCTAATCAATAAAAAAGGGTCTGTTGCCATGGATATTAACTTTCCCAGTATCTCTGTTACCACCATGGTGGATATGGGCATCCTTAAGCAATGTAGAAATTGCCTAATGTTTACTGACAGCCAGTTAATTCTCAAACAAACTGATAAGGTATGTGAGAGATGTATTTATGCAATGTCACTGGAGACAAAGCTCTGACATAAAAGTACTCCTAATGTCAATAAGGTTGTCAGTAGTACACATGCTGCACCCATCACACACAATTTAAAGCAGACATATAGACCAACATATGCTGATGCACTTAAATGTAACCTTTCTAAACCCCAATGACCTCCTAGATGAAGTACACATAATAAATACCCTCAGCAGCCCCAAATGCACTATTTCAAAACAACACCGAGATCAACACAGAGACATATCTCATGATGCTGCTAGTACTAAGCCCATAAGGCAAGCCACCATACAATCCAACATTCTAGTCATTGCAGACTCCATTGTGAGACACACTGATGTCCCTCTCACCAGGCTGAGTATGGAGAAAGTCCACTAACTCAAAAAACAAGCCACCCTGGTGTAATCACAAAATCTATAGAGAACAAACACTTAACACACCAAATACTTTAATGCAAAGCTTTCAGGGCTAAACCCTTCATCAGTACATAATAAAATCATTCTTTTCAAATGTTAAATAAGAGAAATAATTAATCACATGATATAGCCAGCCTAGTTACCTATCTATCAATTAAAATTTAAAAAGACAGACAATAAAATACAGTATAAAACTTCCATACACATAACCTAAAATCCAACTATGCTCAAAATTACAAGTAACATTAATGGATACATAAAATATAACACATTTAATCATAAAATAAAAATAATAACACATGCAGTGCATATATAAATATAACATCCTTCAATAATTAATAAAATCAAATACTGTAAGAGGTTCTAAGAGGTGCAATATTCGTAAGCATAGAAGGAAATCATCAACAGACCGTGCTGCTTTGCCAGGGATGGTCTGCACCTCTCCCCTCCAGGCCTTTGAATATTACTTAAAACATTGTCTTCCTCCATAGTGTCTTTTTTAGGCAATGCCAAACTGAGTACTTCTGACATGGCAAATCAAAACCAAGAAAATCTAAAGGTATTACTGCTCAATGCTAGGAGTCTAACCAACAAGCTCTACTCCCTAGAAGCTCTCTTCACCCTAGAGAATCCTGACACCTGTACAGTTACTAAAACATGGCTTAAAGCCACGGAGGGCACCCCAACAGGTCAAGGTTATAATGCCTTCCACACATGTAGACCAGCTACTACACAGACAGGGACTAAAGGTGGAGGTGTTTTGATTTACATCAAAAATAAATATACCTCAAGCCTGGTTAAACAGGACAATGTACTTGAGCTGCTCCATGTTCAAATCATCATAAGCAAAATCCAATACCACTTTCTTGCAAGGTATAGGTCCGCCTCTATGACCCAGGAAACTCATAGCATGTATTTAAACTTATTGGAAACACTCACCATCCAACTCAATACCATATTCAGGGGTGACTTAAATTACCACATAATTAACTGGGAATCCTATACACCACCAAACATACAGACAGATCCCTGGATTTTGTAAACACAAACTCCCTGGACTAGACTGTCAGTACACCAACCAGGGGGTGCAACCATACTGGATATAGTCCTCACTAATATGGGAGAGTGCTGCATACCATCTACTGCAATGTCTTCCTTGGCAAGGTCAGACCACAAAATAGTTTTCTCTGAAGTAAAAATAAAACCTGGACCCCAGCTAAACCTGGAACTACTCTAAGGCTAACTTCCTGCTATTAAGTGATAAGCTGGCAAAATTTCATGCCCCCATAAACCCTGAGAACACTGCTGCCTATGCAGAACTGCTCACAAAAACCCATTACAAGCATGTTAATAGCTGCATAAAGGCAGCTATACCCACCAGGAAGAAGTACAGAACTAACTCAAAAAACAAGCTACCCTAGTGGAAGCACAAAACTGAATAGCCTGTATAACAGAAAGAAGAAAATCATGGCAAAAATTAGGAGGTGCAGCACCCAGCAGGATAAAAACACTCTCATCAAACTAAACTCAGAATACAAATAAAAGTCTACCAAAGCCAAATTTGAGATACATTTTGCCTCCCAGGCCAAGGACAACCACAAGGCATTCTTTAGCTATGTCCACAACCTCAAAGTCTAAACACAATTATGTGCAGAGCTCTTTGTAAATGGAGCCACCTATACTGAGTCAGAAGATATTGCAAACCCACTGGCTGATAAATTCAGCTCCAAGTTTACCCCTCTCTTCCCCTCAACCTTCTCTCAAGAAATACTGTGTAATATAACTCCCACTGCTACCACTGGAGAACAGGTCCTTAATGCTCTTTCTAAGGCCAAGAACACTGCATCAGTGGGCCCAGACAATATCCCAGGATGCCTTCTAATGAAACATGACCTATCAGGGCCTCTGGAATTGCTATTTAACTATAGCCTCCAAATAGGCTTTGTGCCTCATGAAAGGAGAACAGATACAGTCATCCCTCTGCACAAAGGTGGGCCATCTACAGACCCTGGAAACTACAGACTCATAAGTCTCACTAGTCGTATATGTAAATCCATGGAAAAATAATAAATGAAAATGATCAATAGAGATACAGTAAACCTCCAGACACTGGACCCAACCCAGTTTAGTTTTGTCAAGGGTAGGTCATGCCTACTCAGCCTGGTGGACTTCTTTGAGAAGGTCACCAAAGCAATGGATGAGGGAAAAATGGTTCACGCTGTCTACCTTGACCTGGACAAGGCATTTGACACAATATTGCACTCTGGCATTGTTGACAAATTCAAGAGGTTAGGTACAAACCCCGTATGTCACCTGATGGATAGCCAATTGGATTACAGATAGGACCCATGAAGTTAGACTTGGGGAGTCCACCTTTACAAAGAGTCCAGTCACAAGTGGAGTCCCTCGGGGATCAGTCCTTCGGCCACTCCTTTTTGGCATTTACTTCTCTGAAGTCAAGGCCAATGTCAATGGCCTCTGGTAACCAAGTTTGCAGATGATTGCAAATTAGGAGTTGTCATTGAATCCCACACTGACACAAATGTTCTCCAGGAAGGGCTGACCTAGACAAACAACTGGTGTCATAGCCATGGACTAAAACTAACTGCCAAGAAGTACATAATAGTATCTTTTGGGAAGTCATCCATCCCTGCTAACTATCATATTGACAACACAGCCCTTAGAGATGACAGTAGTCAGGGACTTAGGGACACACATACATATTAATCTAGCCTTTGGCCATCACATATCAACAGTAGTGAGGAAATCATTCTATATTTTTATTTTATTTATTTACTTATTTTACATCTGTTTACCACAGGTCCTTTTTCAGTGGAGACCTGGGGAGAAAACCTCCAGTTATAAGTATTGCTAACCTTACAGAAGTCGACAAAGATGGAAATATTCACAAACAACATCTACATGATGATGGCAGTACAATTCTGCATAAGAAAATATTTTCATCACACCTTTGCAAGAATTTTTACAATTTGGATGAGAGAGAGACTAGTTTCCAGACAATATTTACATCACTCCTTTTACATGAATACTTACAATCTTGATGAGAGATAAACTAGTTTCCAGTCATTTATCTCTCTGTGAGTATACATTTACATCACTTAAGTACATCCCAAAGCATTTACAACACTCCTTACATCACACATTATATAGGATTATAAACAATTCTAGTAAGATAGAGAATAGTTTCCATTCATTTGAGGTCAAATATTGGTGAGTGATATATTGTGCAGCTTATAAACAAAGGTATGGCATCCAAATCCAAGGAAGTCATTGTTCCACTGTATTCGGCATTCATCAGACCTAGTATTGAGTGCAATGCCCCCTTTGGTATGTACCTTACCATGCATATCCAACAACTGGAATGTCCACAGAGGTTCCTCACTAAAAGAATATAGAGGCTAAGTAAAATGTCCTATGCAGACTGCCTCAAGGCCCTATCCCTGTATTCTGTCTCCTACAGGCTTTTGAGTGGAGATCTATGCCTGGCATACAGGGCATTGTCAAACCCCACTCTGGTGGACCTCCTGCATATCCACAAAATAAACAGCACCAGAATTACCCATTCTAAAGACTTAAACCTTGCCTGTGATATAAATAGGACCTGCTGGGGAGACAGGTATGTATCCCAGAGACCACCCTGTCTCGGGAACAGGCTCCCCTTCCATGTGAAGCAGAGTTCCTCCCTAAACCAATTCAAATGTAATTTGGACAACTGGATGCAGAACAGGAAATTCATCCTTGGTTTGGCATCTATGTCTCTAATGGACACAGACAACCTGTAAATGGTTCATCTCCAGACCCCCCACTTGTAAATGTTTCATCTCCCAAGCCCCTGCTTACACTTATCAAGGGTATCAGAACTTTTTCAGAGATTTGGGATGCATGGCTAGGCTTAAAAAGGCCCTTGTAGTCATTAGCTTAGTAAACACCTATGAACCTACAGTATGAACCTATGAAAGCCAAATGGCAGTTATTTTTAGTAACTGCAATCCTAGATGAATTAGCAGGAAAACACACATTTTATGAGGAGTAAAACAAATCAAAAATATGAGGCATAAATCTGGACATTCTGCAGAATTATGAACAGTTGGCAGCTATGCATTTAATCAGAATTGAATTCACTAATGTTAGCTTCTAAAGGCAGAATGTCAAACATACAGACATGCATACATACAAAACCCTTATAATATAGTAGTTTAGATGCATGCCTGATGGTTTTATACAGAGTGACTGGTAATGACATCACATTTAACATAGTTTTCATTGTGTCATGTAATATATCATCCATAGCAAGCATATATAATAGATGCAGTTCTCAAAGACTGATGTCAAGTGTAATCCTATACAACTATATCGCCAAAATCAGGTAGTATAAATACAGCATAACAGTAGACTGATAGATTGGTACATCTTCTGTAAAACACCACCTGACCCATATATACCAGGGATTACAAATACAGCATAACAGTCGACTGATGTCATCTGCCCCATATATACCAGGGAGTAGAGATACAGCATAACAGTAGGCTGATATCATCTACCCATATATACCAGGAAGTGCAGATACAACATAACAGTAGGCTGATATCATCTAGCCCATATATACCAGGAAGTATAGATACAACATAACAGTAGGCTGATATCATCTACCCCATATATACCAGGAAGTATAGATGCAGCATAACAGTAGGCTGATATCATCTACCCCATATATACCAGGAAGTATAGATACAGCATCACAGTAGGCTGATATCATCTACCCCGTATATACCAGGGAGTATAGATACAGCATAACAGTAGGCTGATATCATCTACCCCATATATACCAGGAAGTATAGATACAGCATAACAGTAGGCTGATATCATCTACCCCATATATACCAGGGAGTATAGATACAACATAACAGTAGGCTGATATCATCTACCCCATATCTACCAGGAAGTATAGATACAGTATGATGGTAGGTTAATAGACTGGTGCATCTGTCATATGACATCATCTACCCCATATCAAAATTAAAAAAATCTTAACTGATATAGCAAGCTCTTGGTAAGGCTGAAGTCATTGACAATGAAAACAAACAGAACTCCATAAACATAAAATCACAATTACAGTAGAGAGTCGATTATCTGAACTAATTTGGACCTAGGGAAGTTTGGATAATCAAATTGTTCGAACAATCAAACATATAATTGAACCAGATTTAAAGGAACATCTAAAATCTTGTTTTTTCTGCATTCAGGAATACACTTTTCAACCATTCAGTGATTCCAATGGACAATAAACACTATTTTTCATACATGAGCTGGCTACAAGCTCAAAAAAACATGCTCAATAAAATGTTTACATATTCAGACTTTATGATTGTTCCTCTCGAAAACTTTGGAAGGCTGGTTCTGATAATTGACATTTCTGATAATCAACGTTCGGATAATCGACGCACTACTGTATCCATTTGCTTTCTATATGATTTAGGAGTTCTAATCACATATCTAATCCCCTTCATTCCTTAGCAACCATTGTCTATCTTCAATAAAAGATGCTTATCAAAACAAAAGCTTGTGTTGAATTCCTCTTCTGATTACTGCATTTACCTCAACATGATATATTTGGCCTACAATAACCCAGTACCTTACGGTGATAAAAAGAGTGGAGATTTCCCGATGCACATAATGGCTTACTTGGCTATTGCAATCATTCCTTATTTCAACTTGTTGCTCAAGAGTATGAAAACTGCCTAGAACATATGAAAAGTCTAAGTCCTCACCAAAAGTAGTTTAAAATTATCATGCAAGCTTTGTGAAAACCTGTCAGAACATTTCCAGAATACAGTACACACTCAGGTAACTGGCACTCTCAAGCAACTGGCAAAAAAGTATAGAAGAAATAGAGTACAATTTTCATGGACTGCATTTTCTGCCCCCCCCCCCCACCCCCACAGAAACATACCTTACATTTTTAGAGTTTTAAAAAGGAAGATAGGAATAGATTCCCTCGCTGTGCTACCTGAGAACAAGTTAAACCAAACAAATGGTATAACATTCACTAGGCCTATTTTTAATAGTAACTCTCAAACAACCAGAAACTACAGTTATCCTGCATCTACCAATCCCCATGGGTGCCAATTAACTGAGAGTTTACTTTATATGAACCCAGCAATCCTAATGCATGACAACTGATGTCTCCAGCAATCACAGGATGATTGTATAAATAAATAATACACATCTTCTGGGGTAAGGAATAATCCTCTTTGTAATTTCCAACAATAAATTCCCCATTTTGAGCAAGAGGTTACCAAACTATTGGTAGACAGTATATTATCCTACTCACATTGTTGTTTAAATCAGACAGCCTCCTTGGACAAATAACCCATGACCTCATATGCTGCTTCTAAAAGCTGATCTGTTACAAAAGAATTCTATTTAGAAACATATCTTTCTGTAATATTTGACATAAAGTGATTTTCTGAAAGCAATTTCAGTAAATATGCAGGAAATGATGCCTACTTTGCATGTAACCATGAGCACACCTGTCAATAATGGAAATCATAATTTTTTCCAATGCACAGTTTTAACATGTTGAGATGTAGTTATTCTCTTTAACTCTTTAACACAGGCAAAGTTAATGCGATAATCCAAACAGTGCATGTCCTCTAGAAACATTACCTTAGGACCATTTACCTCCAAAATAGTACAATGTACTACTATATGCAAAGGGATGAACACGTTGTATTATATAATAAAAGTGTCCAGGGTGGATTCACTGTCTGATAAAATAATAATAAGGAAGGAAGATCCAATCCTCCCTTCATCTGAGAGGTGCACCTGAAATCAATGATTTCCAATAAATTCAGTAGGGACAAGATAAAAGTCAAATTCAGACTACCAGATTCCTTGAGTTATCTCTAGATGAAAGAGTACTAGCAGATGTCTAACAGATGAAGAATGCAGACATTCAATTTCATTTAATCAAAACAATTTTAAGATGCATGGAAAAAAAGTTTTTCTTCTGTTTAGCTAAATCTGCATGCAAGATCTGATGAAGCGGGTTTAAAATAAGATTTATCAAAATTATACTGATCTGTGATGGAGAGTAATGTATCAAAATATCCAGCAAAATACAATGATTTAGACATATTTACCTTATATTCTATTACCAGACTCCACTCCTTAAGAATATCTTAGACTATAGGTACAGAATTCTTCAGATTTTGAGGCAATAATGCTAAATCATCAACATGCAAAGCTGTTTTTCTCAGCAGTAATTGTTGGAGTATCGATCAACCTGTTGCCAATAAGTAAACATTTATGGTGAACCTTTCCCTTTCCCCACTGTAGTGAGATCTCGGAGTTTGGTATATTTAATTATGGGGGGTGGGGGGGGGCAGAGCCCACTTGGTGGGATACTTGTTTTGGTGTTTGTTGTTTTGTCCTGGTGGTTGAGTGGTTGTTTACCCTGGGTGAATTGCCGTTGTTTCAGGCATTCGGAGAAGTGAAGATTTGATAAAGTGGTTTCTATGAAATGGGATTCGATTATTTACAATTTGAGGTAAATCCATATATATTTATTTTCATATATGGTTGTAAGTCAAAACTGCAATCGTTCATATGAGGGAATGCTTTTTGAGGCTGCAAATAAGGGTAAATGATCATATGAGCAGACATTGTTTTCTGATGTGTTTTGGTGAGTAGCCTTTTGTATGGTATTGTGGTGCAGCAGGATCTGGGGGAATTTACCCTCAATCTGCTGTTCTGTTTTCTCAGAGTTGGTGTGTGTGTAAATATATATATATATATATATATATATATATATATATATATATATATATAGAGTCTATATCACTTCAACAAAACGGCAGAAGTTCGAACACCATATTTTCGAACTTCTATCCTCGAAGTGCAAAACCATCAAAGGCTTAGAACAGCGATTTTTTTTCCAGGGAAAAAAAATCACTGTTCCAAGAAACACACACACAACACAAGCACACCAAAAAAACAGCAATCCTCACACATACACTTAAAATCCTACATCTAGCCCTACACTAAACTGTACATACACTACTATCTATGCACTTACCTTAACCCAAACCCTAACCCTAAGGTCCGTCACTATCGCACGCTCACCTGACCCGCGCCCTAACCATAATTCACCTATCCCGCCCTAACCCTAAAGTCTGTCACTATCGCACATCCACCTCACCTGCACCCTAACCCTAACTCACCTATCCTGCCTTTACCCTAAAGACTGTCACTATCGCACACCCACCTCACCCGCACCCTAGCTCACCTAACCTGCACCCTAACCCCAATGTCCGCACAATTGCACACTTACCTGAACCCAACCAATAACTTTCCACCACAGTGCTTAAAATTGCAAAGCCACAGAAACGGCCCACCAAATTCTTTCCCTGGAAAAGAATTCGGTGTTTTGCAGCTTCGCGATAATCAGTTTTCGAACTTCACAGTTCAAGCATATGGTGTTCGAGCTGGTGAAGTTTCGACGAACTGATAGGATCCCTATATAGATATATATATATATATATATATATATATGGGTCACCTTCAGATGCCCGAAATCGCATTTCACCGACACGGAATCCGACGGGTCGAAAACACCGACAACGCAGATGACCGACAAGGTGAGAACCCGACGGACTCGGTAAGTGTGCGATAGAGTGAGGGATTTAGTGTTAGGGAGCGGACAGGTAAGTGTGCGATAGTGAGGGACTGTGGGTTTAGGGGTGGGTTAAGTGAGTTAGGGTTAGGGTGCAGGTAGGGTGAGTGTGCGGTAGTGTCGGACCTTGGGGTTAGGGGTGGGTAAGTGAGTTAGGGTTAGGGTGCAGATAGGGTAAGTGTGCGGTAGTGTCGGACCTTAGGGTTAGGGTTTGGGTTAGGGATAGTGGATATGTTATGTAGTGTACTGTGTTGTTTACGTGTAGTGTGTTGGTGTAATGGTATTCGGTGTTTTGCGTTGTCGGTATTTTTTGTTGTCGGTCTTTTGGTGTCGGTGATTTGTGTGTCGGCGGTTTGGCGTTTCGGGCATCTGAAGGTGATCCATATATATATATATATACATATATATATATATATATATATATATATATATATATATATATATATAAAATTAACAGGGGGTGTGCAAAAAATGATTTTTAGTTTTTGTTGATTTCAATCTTTTTAGATTTGATCTAAAATCAACATTCTTATTGTGTTTGCTCTTATGAGCATTCTATGTTTGATGAGACACTAATATACATAAATATTTTTTTTTCATTAAAGAAGATGAACAGAACCCAGTTGCAGACGTAGCTCTGTCATCTTGCCATGTGGATGTGCACCAGATGTCTTGCCATAACAAGATCTGTGGAAGTGAAACTGTTTACTACACAGCTGTGACAGATTTTTCACATGATGGAGACAGAGTAACAGAAATTACGGTTCAACCTATACTTCATGAGAACTTCCTTTGGAATGGCTACACCCCAGAGGGTGCACAGGTGAGAAATAATTTTGCCTTTATAATATTCTGAGTGTTGTGATGTCATTTATGCCGCAGCTGTGGATTATGTAATTTTATACTTATTCTTAGTAATAAAGATGGAGTTTCTGACATGCCTTGTCAAGCCATTTTATTTTTTTTTTGGTGTGGTGATATTGAGCTTTTCATTAGAGCTCGAGTCCTACTTTCAAATTGTTGCTTCTTCCAGGCATCATACAAATCAACCATTTCTAACAGCCAGCAAGTAGAAAAAATGTTTGTGTGAACACTGAAGCAAACATCTGGTACCTTCGTGAAGTAGAAGGCTATATGAAACTTGCAATATATATGACTCATGGTTGATTACATTTCCTCAGTACACATTATGCAGCTAGAGCAGGAAAGAATCAAACTCCAAACTGAAACTCATTAGTTACGGATAGCATTCATCTTATGAGCTAGTTTAACAGACTATATATGATTATTTATATATATATATATATATATCTGACAGAATTAAGTTACCAAATCCAATGGATATTTAGAATACAAACTAGATTTGTCTTAAAATATTAATATCTTTCATTTGATGACTGCATTGGAAACAGTTGGAGGGAAAGTCACTGAAGAAAATCATAAGAATAAGCTTGTTGCTTTCCTGTAGGAGAGCATTCTTCAGAATAACAAAAAAAAAATTAATTTAGTTGTCATAAAAAAAGTCACATTTGATGACTGGGTTGTAGGAGAACTGCACAAGAAAGTAGCATGTCACATGGCCTAGCTGGACTTCCGTAATGTCTTTGTCTCAAATCCACCAAAGTAACTGATAGGAAAAATGGTGAACTTAGCACTAAGATCATGTCTAATGAACTGATTTAGAGCATTGTTAAATGGTAGGATTCAGGGGGTCGTGGTATATTAGACAATGTCAAGAATAAGTGGACTTACTGAAAACAGCATGTGCCAACCCTGGTCATGGGCCCAGTACCCCTACTTTATTTGTTTCAAACATATCTGAATGAAGAAAAAATATGTTAAACCTTCATTGCTGACACAATGTTAGAAGCAGCACTGCAGTATGGATGGAAGTTAATAAGGATTTCTAAAGGCTGACCAGGTTGGGAAAAAGGAGGTAATGGAGGTTCTCTTCTAACAAATGTGAAATACTGCATTTAGGCCACAGCAACCCTGGTATGAATTTCTAACTTGAGGCAGTGGATACAGTGGCAATAGAAGATGAAGAGGCTCTAGAAATGTTATCACATCTTGATTGGACCAAGAGAAGCATTGTGAAATGCTACTGCCAACAGCTAGGCCGCATCCTTAGGAGACTCAAATCCAGGAGCAAAGTGGTAATGTCTCTATGCTATAAGACCTTGTCAGACCACACCTTGATTACCATGTGCAGTTCAGTAAACCATATCAGGTGAGCGATATCCAGCTGATAAATGTATCCCAGCAGAAAGCTAACAAAATGGTGTATAGAAGGGAGTGAAACAGATGTTTACATTTACTTAATGCTTATAAAAGATAAGTAAATTGGTCCGCCTTGCTACTTTTTTAGCTGCACCATCAGAGCAAGAGTACATGCAACATATATAGGGATAATTTTGTGAAGCCAATCAATCAGCAGAGCTTACTTTCAGGAGATGGAAGGAAAGTGCACACAGAAAATACAGCACCTTTTTATATTTGACTCAAATAATAGTGATTTGCCAAACATATGAAAAATCTTTTTGTAAAGAGCATACTATCTCCTGCACCTCACTTGTATGAGCAATGCTCCCCACAACCTACCACCTAATATATTACCTCTGGGGTTGTTGTACTTCACAGTGAGGACAGAAAAACGTAATTGCGATTTTCATGTTTATGATGAGTCACAATTATATGAATCACAGTTTTGAGCAGGGCCAAGAGCAAAAAAAAAAAAAAAAAACAAAATAGACACAGAGAGAACATGCAAAAGACTACCTAAGCAATATCCAGAAGTCAGAATTAAAAATTGGAGCTGCAAAGTAGACATTTTACTACTAATCCACCATACTTAAAGAGACAAGAGGAACTCACCATGAAGGAATGGGAAGGGAAGCCATAATGTGAATTCACAAGTCCATGTCAGGGAGATGTGAAGTTCTCAACAAAAATGACAACTAGAGAGATAGGGGGTACAGGCAGCAAGACTGTAGGGATCAAATATTCCTAGAGTGTCTAAACATACTTCTTGATGAAATGTTGTGTGAACCCAGAGGTGTAGTGAGCTCTTATGGTGCTCTGGACAATTCACTTATCTGGCACTCCCTCAACTTTAAGTGGAGATCAGAAAAAAAAAGAGTCCTTGTTGTACTTGTTAAGAATGTTATTTTTTTATGCACCATTCAAGTCTATCCATTCATAAGCACCTTATCAGGTTCATACATTAGTACTAGGATAGCTGACTTTGTGGACCATTTTTAGAACAGCCAATTCTCCTTTTAAAGGAGAGAATTAAACCCTGTACCTTGTCACTGTGAGGTAAACACCTTAACCATAATGGTTATACCAACCCCCAAACCAAGGTTTGTTAAAACAATAGGACCTTTTTATGTTTCAGAATTCTCCTCATATAAAAAAAATTAAAACAGTTTGAATATGAATATTATTAGTATTGCCTAACATACTAAATAATTTCAGTGGAACAGTAAATGTAAAAAGGTGGCTTGGTACAATTCAGTGAAATAAGTTTAATGTATCCTATTTTATCAAATATGACATTGTTAAAGTCTCTTCAAAAGGCGTACTATATAAATAATAAAATTTGTAACCAAAAGTAGAAATACAACTCACACCAAAAAATTGCGACAAAATCCAGTAGCAATAAAGGCTCTCCTCCATATACAACAAACAATAGTAGTTATATTCTCTCCGATATTTCTGGATACAGGCAATTAATCCAATAGAACGAAGATATAATAAATGCAATTTATTAATGTAATTAACGAACAACACTTAAATACCATTCTAATAACAAAACTTAATTCCTTATTGGCTGGCCATTTGATTGCTACAATTTTTAATCATTGGTGGTGCAGTGTAAAAACAATATATGCATACTACAGTATAGCAGTACTATTAATATAACCGATAAATTCCATAATCTCCTCTTCTGGTCCATCCCATAAAATAAAAATGTCATCCAAAAATCTATAATACCCTATAATATATTGGTAAAACACAGAATTAAAAATATATTGTTTTTCAAAATATAACATAATAATATTTGCATAAATGGGTGCAGGCAATTAATCCAAAAGAACGAAGATATAATAAATGCAATTTATTAACGTAATTTAAACATACACACAACTAGATTGAGTGCTTTCATTTCCTTCATGGAGACTTCATCAGAATCTGTCTTTAAACAAAATGAACAACACTTAAATACCATTCTAATAACAAAACTTCAAGGATGCCAGATGCTACACATATATAATTGTAATAGGTATATTGTTCCTATCCACATGAGTGTCAAATAAATTGTTAAAATCAGACTGTAAAAATCATTAGGCTTTTCAAAATGACAGTCAATAACACAGGATGCTCAGGTTCAAACAATATTGCTTTACTAATGTACATTAGGAGGCAAAAAACTATACAAAAACAAGTATAGAGTTTTGACTAATTACATTCAGGAAATACCCTCAATTATATACCATTTGCAATCAGCTTTTGCCCACCTTACTGATGTGGTCAGTCACAGGGCATTTACATCACTATAGTCCATAATACTTCATTCAAAAGAAGATGCTTAGGTAATGTTTTTGAAAACTTTCCCATGAGAATAACACAGCCTTGCGAGGCACCTGGTCCATTACAATGTCTTCCTGTAGATGTTACTTTTTCCAAGGTTCTTAGATTAGTTCGGATACAATGGTCAAGTCTTTTCTTAATACGTTCCTTTGTCTCTCTGGTTAGCAGCTGCACACTATCTCTGATAGTGTTCACAAGGCCATCCTTCTCGGTGGAAGGAAGAAAGATATACATGCATACATATTTATTTCTCTCTAACCCAGCAGATTATAATTACTGAAAGACATAAGCTTGCTGAGCTGGCTACTGCCAGGGTCAGAGGTTAACCACACTGCAGCTAAGTTTCAAGCAATTATATGCAAGATCATTTCTACTGCCATATTGTTAAATAGAATCAAATGCATTACATATTATACTGTTTCTAAACTTCGCACTACATATATGTTTAAGTACATATTCTTCTAACAGTTTATATATGTCTAAGTACATATTTTCCTAGCATTCTGTATATGTTTAAGTACATACTTTTCTAACAGTTTATATATGTCTAAGTACATATTTTTCTAACAATGAGACAAAACATAATTTATATAAATCAAAAATAAAATATATATATAACATATTTATAGTATATTAGTTTGTATATATTTCCATTTTGTATATAAAGTATGGTTTTCTTGCCTAGTACATGCATTTTACTGTAGTATGCATATATTGTTTTTACACTGCACCACCAATGGTTAAAAATTGTAGCAATTAAATGGCCAGCCAATAAGGAATTAAGTTTTGTTATTAGAATGGTATTTAAGTGTTGTTCGTTTTGTTTAAAGACAGATTCTGATGAAGTCTCCGTGAAGGAGATGAAAGCGCTCAATCTGGTTGTGTGTATGTTTAAATTATGTTAATAAATTGCATTTATTATATCGTCGTTCTATTGGATTAATTGCCTGTATCCAGAAATATCAGAGAGAATATAACTACTATTGTTTGTTGTATATGGAGGAGAGCCTTTATTGCTACCGGATTTTGTCGGAATTTTTTGGTGTAAATAATAAAATTTCTCTTTATGTGAGGGGATGATGTTCCAATCATCCTCTCAGACTCAGTTTTAACAAAATATGTCATATGTAGAATTAAAAAAGGAGGGATCCCTGAATCTGAGACAGTATGCTGTTACTGCTATAATACCAGGGGAACACGGAAGTATGTTGTAAGTTCACCATGTAAGGTTTATCATGTTTCAGTGAACAGAAATAATTCCATAATAAATGCATTATGACCTACTTATAATATGTATAAATTTATTGATGCCCTTAACTGGCTATTAGAAACTGTACATGTTTATTGGATTTACCAAAACTTAAGGTAAAAGACACCAATGACAAGATCCAAGAATGATTAGTTCCTTAATTACTTAGCAGACAGACAAACAGCATATACTCTGTGACTACTGCGAAGATCTATACAGTGATGCGGGTGTACAATTTCTAGATCACAGTTTTATAATCCAGAGTTTAGTCCAGAAAACTATTGATTTGGAGTCTGTCTGATGTTCTTATGGCTGCATTAATTTTTTTTTTGTGGGTGCTTTCATTTTTGGACCTACTAAATGCAGTTTAACAGACTGGTTGATAAATTGAAATAAATATATATGTTGTATTGTGAGTTCTGAGTATAAGATTTGTGATGAGATGGGGATAAGTTGAACCGAAATATACATTATTTTTTAATGGTTTACAGTTTTGGCTTAGTGCCTTTATACATCACAGCTTAGTCCTTCTTTTCTGTCTGTGATTTTCAGTCATTTTGTGGTTTTGTTTTGTTTTTTTTTTTATTTGGAGATCAGGAGGCTCTACCACATTTTTTCTGGGGTTGTGATGAGATATATTTATCCTCACCATGGACCTCCAAATGGAAACCCAATAAAAGCTAATTTCTAGTACAAAGACTACTGCAACATATCTAGGGTGTAGGTAAGCAGATAGAGAGATAGAAACTGTAGATAGATAGATAGATAGATAGATAGATAGATAGATAGATAGATAGACAGACAGATAGAGATTATATCCTCCTAACAAAATAAAAAATATAAACTGGGCCTACTTCACATATAGACCTTAATAAGAAAAAAGTGCAATACATAGGCAAACTAAACACAAAATATCAACTAAAATATAACTCAAACCACATAATATCATAAAACAGTAAACCCAAACACAAATCAAAATTACAAATTACACACACACACACACACACACACACACACACACATATATATATATATATATATATATATGTGTGTGTGTGTGTGTGTGTGTGTGTAAACAAATACATAAATTCAATGTATCCCATTCATTTCAGTGGGGAAAATGGTAACATAAAGAAATATGCAATGAACACTATCAGCCAACCAATTCAGCATTCCCCACCTTAATCAAATTCAAAATATATAAACAAAAATAGTGGCCCTGATTCTAAAAGACTTGCTGTCAGCATATGTGACCACTTACACTGAGAAATTGTTGAGAACAGGTATTTTAGAATCCGGTCCCTGTAGAAAGCCTGTTTATAGCTGTAGGCCTTACACAGAATAAGTCGTTTCCACTGAGAACATGTCTTTTGGAATAGGGCTAGCCTTACACGGAGAGCAACTCTTTTGTAATCTGGACCAATGAACAATGTTACAATTGTTAAAATGTCAAGACATCAAAAACAATAAAATAATATGAAATATTCAGAAAATGTTTCTCAGAAAAAATGTATAGCTATACTGAATCAGACCGAAACCTGAATCCTGGTATCACAACTCCACTTCTATTAAGTAAGGCAAAGAGTACTACAACAATTTTATATCTACATTCGAAAAGACAAAAATCATATATCTGAAATGAGTAGAAAACATGAATGCAAACAATAAATCAATAGAAAAATGAGCATTAGGGATTCTGGCGTGTAATAAATTGAATGTCTGGTACTGTGGGATATGGGACCTTGTTTCATGACGTATGGCCATCCTTGTGTGTGTGTGTGTGTGTGTGTGTGTGTGTGTGTGTGTGTGTGTGTGTGTGTGTGTGTGTGGGTGTGTGTGTGTGAATAGGCACATATATGTATGCATTTCAACATTTTAAAAATTATGGTCACTCAAACTTCTGACCCTTTGACATTTTGAATTGGAGCATTTTGAAATTGTTAGCGTTCAAAATTCTGACCATTGAAATTTTGCTGTACAGCCTTTATTGCATATATCTTTCTATCTGTCTATCAATCTATCAAACTATCTATCTGACAATACTGTAATTAAGCTATGTATGTTATAGTCAGAGACGTAGGATCATTATACAGTAAGGAAAATTAAGGCCTGGGGCTGGTGATGACTTCACTCATTAGCTTCTCATTACAAAGTTTAGAATCAAGTTACAAAGAAAAGGAAAAGCATCCAGACCAACTAGATATGAGTTCAGTGCTCTTCTATCAGAATACGAAGTGGAGATGAAAACTGGATTTACTAGATTAGACTTGGTAGTCCAGTGGCTGAAGAAGTATTAGAGGTTTGTGGCACTGACCAGAAGATGACTACAAAAATATTTTAAATAAAAAGAAACTATGAAAGTCAAGATACATGTCTATGAAGGCTTTACAAGAGCACAAGTTGGTGTTGATAGGGAAAATGTGTTAAACTGAGTCTAGAATTCCCAATAATAATAAGAAATAAAAAGATGTATTTAAATGAGCACAGTAAAGGCATGACAGAAGATAAGAGAATGGGAATCACAAGAATCTCTTAAATTTGATTAGAAATATTAAAGGAAGCTTTGATGTAAAATTAAGCATATTAAAAGACAAAGCTGAGGTGACCTTACAGAGATAGAAAATACAAAGTTGTACCAGGAATATAAAGAATGATATGAGAAAGAACATAAACTCACTGATACACACAAGAGCATATTCTCTGAGTTCGACCCATGTTCTCTAAGTTAGAGCCAGTTAAGTAAAATGGACCTTCGAAAGCCTAATAATAAAAGCCTGAAAAAAATAATAGAATTCCAGATGAATAGTTTAAATTTGTGGAAATTTATGCCGTTATAGTGTTGCTTGCAATTTGTCTGCAAATTTGGAATTCATAACAATGGTCGTTGTATTGGAAAATTCCAATTGAAATTCCAATGCCAAAAAGGCGCAATGCTAAAGACTGCTTAAATATCAAATGCCTGTACTTGTTTCATAAGCTATTAAGCAAGTTAGAGTTCAGCAAAATATAATAATCAGCGAGCAAATAGGCTCAGAGGTAAGTATGCCTAGCTGCCCTTGTGGCCATTTTAACCCCAAACAATCTCTCTTTTTTGTGTTTGAAATAGACTAGCCCAGTTGGTTATATGTTAGCCTTAGCCATCTCAAGGTCAATAATTATATATTACCCCTAATGAAAATAACTGGGATCATACCATAAACAATCTGAGGGTACCCATGCATGGAATAAAGCATTTAGATGCTTCCTCTGTCCATTAATAGTATGGAGCCAATCCTGGGGTAAATTTACTGTTTCCCAACCATAGTTCTAAGGTGCACTTGAATATGCACAGGGATGAACTACTTTGTTTTATGTGGCTAGGGAGTCTGTTCCAGAGCAGCAGTATCCTCTGTGAGATATACCTGTCCCTCCAAACAACACTGTTGATGTTTCAGAGGAGTTTTAGATCTCAAGACGTATTTCTGATGCCATTTGAGTTGCTGATGTGCAGTACTAATACTATAAATACGATTGTGATTACCCACCACTGGACCAGTAATCAAGGAGCCTCAATCCTCACCACTGGCAACAGTGGGGGACGTACACTGGGAGGATAACAAGTACACTCACAGTATTTCCAGATGTAGCTCTCTGTATCAAGTGCAATTTCCCTTAAGAGCACACAGAGACCACAGTCAGTCCGGGGCTGCTTTTTCTCTCTTCCTCCAGGACCCCAATAAGACTCCCCACTAGCACAGCTATAGAGTTGAGATCTCAGATGAGTGACCAAGCCAAGACCTCCAGCACCCTTTCTCTCTGTGCTTCATGTCCCGCCCAAGTAGCTGGCACACACACTCTTTGAGGTCTGATTTACACACACATACTACAGGTTTACTAGCTATGCACCCTTTTGCCCAGACTATAAGACAGTTATCACTGCCACCAGCCAACTCCTTATCAGCTACTTTGAGGCCCTTAAGAAAGGGTGTCCAATCTTACTGTATAATATTGATATTAATACAAATGGTAGTTTGACCAAGAACACGGTTATTAGGATTGGCCCATACAGTGTCACCAAATAAATATGCAAGTGCTCTCAAAACATAAATATCTCTAGACAGATCAGCCACAATGAAAGGTTTAAATATATTTAATAATAAATAATAAAAGAACAAGAAAATACTCAGTATATATTCACAGTGACATCAGAGTTCAAAATCACAGGAAATATTTAAAACAACATTGCAGGACATAGGCTCATAGGTTGGTACTAGGCTATCAGCCGTAGGGCCTATACAAGCCTAGCCATAACAATTCCCTGGCTATTTCTTCCCACACTATTTACTTCCCTGGACCCCTGTCTAGCAGGGCAGCTGACATGATCCCCGGGGTGAATTTCCTTTCTCCCATCCAATAATCAAGGCTCCTTTTGAAGAGGGCCAGAGACGCACTCTGCTTGACATGTATGGGCAATCTATTCCAGAATCTGGGGAGTCTCTGGGTCAGGAACCTATCCCCCCAGCATGTTTTGTTTATTGTGATGACAAGGTTTAGATCCCTGGAGCATGTGGCTCTGAGTGATTGGGATTTCTTTAAGTGTGGCATGTCCAACAGCTCTGGGTTTGACATGGCCTTGTATGTTAAGCAGAGATCACCCCTGAGTTGATGATATGTGACAGAGTATAGCTGGAGATTTTAAGGCGGTCAGCATAGGGCATCGGCTTTAGGCCTGTGATTCTTTTAGTGAGGTATTTCTACGGCCTTTCCAGTTGTTGCAGATGTTTTGAGAGGTACATACCAGACGGTGTGTTGTATCTATAATGGGTCTAATGAGGGATGAGTACAGTGGGACAATGACCTCCTTTTTTCTGGATGAAAAGCCCTTAGTGATGAGGTGTGCCACATAGAAGGATTTCCTGACTGTTGTGGTGATGTGGTTATCGAAGGTGAGGCCACTGTCCACCTGTGTCCCTAAGTCTCTTATCACACTTTCGGTGTTTAGTGTACTGCCACCTATATGGTAATTCACGGATACATGTTTTTTTCCCAAAGGGGATAACTATACATTTCTTGGCATTAAGCTTGAGCCCATGGCTCTGGCACCAAGCATCTGTTTCTGTAAGGCCCTTTTGTAGAGTATCCACATCATTTGGGGATTCAATAATGGCTCCCAGTTTGCAGCCATCTGCAGAATTTGTTAGCCAGAGTCCCTTAGTGTTGGCCTGTACTTCAGAGAAGTAGATGCCAAACAAGAGCGGTCCCAGGACTGAACCCTGAGGTACTCCACTTGTCACTTGTCTGGAGCTGGATTTGGAGTCAGCTACTTTTACAGTGTGGGTTCTTTCAGTAAGCCAGTTAGCAACCCATTGGGTGACGTAGGGATTAATGCCCAGTTTAGTAAGTTTATCTGTGATTCCAGAGTGGGGGATGGTGTCAAAGGCCTTAGCAAGGTCTAGATAGGCTGTGTGGACCACCTTACCCTTGTCCATGGCTCTGGAGACTGATTCGAAGAAGTCAATCAGGTTCAGGAGACAAGATCGGCCCTTCACAAACCCAAACTGGGTGGGGTCCAGTGTTTGAAGGTTGCCAATGTCTTTGTTTATAAGTTCCATGATAATACACTCCATGGCCTTTCAGATAAGGCTTGTCAGACTGATGGGACGGTAGTTTCCGGGATGCAAGGTGGATCCCCCCTTCTGGAGTGGGATAACTGTAGCTGTGCGCCACTCAGTGGACACGAAACCTGAGGTGAGGCTATGATTAAACATGACACTTAGGTGAGGTGCCAGTTCATTTTGTAGTTCATGGAGTACACAGCCCGGGATGTCATCTGGTCCCATGGATGCTGTATTCTTAGCTTTGGAGAGTGCGTTTTGTACCTGTGTGCCCATTATTACCGGAATTTGGCAATCTTCCAGTACTGAGATGGGCCATTTAGGGGGTGAGAGGGGGGTGAAGTTGGCACTGAATCGATCTGCCAGGATATTGGCAATATCCTTGGGATCAGTATATTTAATGCCATTCTGTTTTAGCTCAGAGCAGATCTGAGCATTGCCATTTAGATTCTTGACATAGTTATAGAATGCTAATAAAAAACAAATCAGAGGCAGCAAACCATGAAGCGATGATAGAACCAGCATATACACAGTCTCGTCGTTACCTTTTCAAATAGCCAACAACCAAGTTTCATGGAACTTAAAAAAGCTTTTATTAAACAGGTTAGCGCTATTCACCGAGTGGCTTCTTCAGACCTTCATAATTAATTAATTAGTGAAATACTTATATACAGCAAAAGAGCGGGAAAAACCAATCATTCTTAAAGTGCCATTGCATGTAAAATAAAACATTAAAAACAGCAATATGTCATTCAAATGAAGCCCATTCAATGACCTAAAAACATCATTAAAAATAAATAAATTACAAAAATCCAGCATTACATCTGAGGTAAAAGACTACTATAATAAGACTAACATATATACATATAAGGCTAAAATACATACTGCATAATATCAATAATCAACTTGAATTCATCAATCACATTATCATTTATGTAATCTCCTGGACTTCAAAAATGGTTTAACTGGAACCATACTATTAAGACCGGGTGGGACATCGGACCTGAGCTTAATAATCCAATTCGCTTCTCTTGTTTCGGTATAGGTCCTAATGTCACCCCCCTGGGTCCTGGTATAATCTGCTCTACGATTGAAAACTTAAACATATGTGTATCTCCTCTGGCCATAACATGCCTTGCCATGGCATTAGTCTTTGCTCTAACCCTAATGTTATATACATGCTCATGTATTCTGTCCCTCAGCATCCTGTTGGTTTTGCCAACATAAAATGCTTGACATTTCACACAGGAAGCTAAATAGACCACATTAGGTGTTAAACAAGTCCCACTAGCTCTAAATTCATATTCTTTCAATGAAATTGGGTGTATAAACACATTATCTGTGTTAATATAACTACAGAAGTTACATTTATTGCACTTGATAGTTATAGAATGCCTTGTGGTTGTCTTTGGAATCTTTGGCAATTTTATTTTCGTAACTAGCTTTGGAGGATTTTATGAGGGATCTCAGTTTCTAACTGAGGCTTGTAAGGGAGTTTTTTGCATCCTGGGATTTTCCTCTTTTCTGCAACAGTTTCTTCCTTTTGTTGTAAAGTTTGTTTATGGCAGGAGACCACCAGATTGGCTTCCTTTTTTTTGGATGAGAACACCTTGGTTCTATTTGGGATGGCACGATTCATGCATGAGTGGATGTGCTCGTACAGTGCCTTAGTGTAGGATTCAGCAGTTGAACTTTCAGTTCCCGTCTGCATGGGTGTCATGAAGTTTGTCACTTCTGACTTGAGTAGTATGAAGTTAGCTTTGGAGAAGTTTTTTATGGAGGTTTCCTTACTGGGGAGTGGGGGTGGGATCTGGATATTAAGGGTGTTGGTAAGACCTGACTAACGAGGGGGTGACCATAGGTGTGGAGCATCGATTTCCCATATTGGTAATGACCAGGTCTAGAATATTGGACCCCCTGGTGGGACTATGGATTAGTTGATCCAGGGCGTTGGAATTTATGAATTCCAAGAACCGTTGGGCAAAGGTGTTGGTACAGGAGTAGTTTTCCCAGTTAATGGCAGGGTAGTTAAAATCACCCAGTATTAGGGTGTTTGGTTCTATCTTAATATTTTCCAGTATGTTTAGAAAGGTGTAGTGAGAATCTTGAGGTATGGTGGGGGATCTGTAGCAAGCTATAATTTGGATTGCAGTCTTACCTAGTGTTAGTTGCACCTGGAGAATTTCAGACGCATTGTGTTGTGCAGCTAGCCTGGTGGTGTGACTATCCTTGGTGAATATTGACACTCCTCCACCTTTAGTGTTTCGGTCCTGGTTTGGTGGCCGAAAAGTGTGGTAAGAGTTGTAGCCTGGTATTGTAGGGGTGCTCTCTGGAGCCTTGAACCAGGTCTCAGTTACTGCACGGATATCAATGTTCTCCATTTTTAGGAGTGCCTCGAGAGAGTACATTTTGAGCTTTAGACTTCTAGCATTGAGTAGCATTACCTTCAGATTTTGCCTGCTTGTACCTGTTACGGTGGTGGTTTTGTCCTTTAAACTTTGCCTAAAAAAGGCACTATAGGGGTTGCAAGAGCCTTAGCCAGTAACCTGAATCCCAGGGGCGACAAGTGCAGACCATCTCTGGCAAAGCATCATGGTCTGTCAATCATGTTGTCCCAGGCAGACAGATACTGGATCCCCTTTGAATGACACCAGAAGCTTAGCCAATTGTTGAAGTCAATCATTTTGTCCTTATATTGTGGTATCATTTTGGGCGAAGGCAGGATGCTACTCAGGGCTAGGGTCATACCTGCCTGGGCCACATGATCCGAGAGCTCTTCCATGTCTCTTTTCATGTAGTCCAGGGAGGTACGTCTCAAGTCATTCACTCCAACATGGACAATGACAGCGTCATATTTGTACTTGTTGTGGAGTGACTTGAGTGCATGCGTTATGTGGTGGATCCTGGCACCCGACAGGCAGCTGATTGTAATTTTCTCCTTGTTCAACCTAGTGAGAGGGACATCAGTGTGCCGGACTATAGAGTCACCTATGACTAAAGTGTTAGGTACATTGTCTTGCCTTAGGGGCTGTTGCTGGGTGGCACACTGGTGTTGTGAACTATGTGACACTTTGGACAGTCAAAATTAAATAAAGAAAAATATCTAAACTAAGCTTCACTATATTCCTGACTGAATCTAAGAGAATTACTGTACCCTAGATAACTTACTTAATTAGAGCAAAGCAGATGTTGTGATGAATGGTTCTTGTCAGGTCCAAGATATAATGCAGAATGCCCTGTCTCTCTAAGGGACCTTTCAAATGAATATCTCAAATATTACTGCTGGGATAGCTTGCAGAATAACATAATTTATTGTCAGATGACAAGAAATGACATCATTTCTTGTCATCTGACTCTATCCCAGGTGAAACCCCCATTGCTGCAAGCTGGCCATATTTAGCATCTACCTGTGAAAATACATAGACCTCAGATCTTTGACAGATGCTAGAAGTCATAAAACAATTACATTCCTCCACATTTCAAGGCCAGTAATTATGTCACCCTAAGGACAATACAGAAATATTTTCAGCACAGACTCTGTGTCTAGCTGTGTTGAAAACTGAAAAATACCATATTTTATTTGGTAGCCATTAAGTAACTTAACTTCAGCTATTTTTCTGAAGTTAACCTGCTGTATTCCAGTTTCCACTGTTAAATATACATTTAAACAGCTACACTAGTGCATGTACATTTCTGTTCTCTTCCAGTAGCGTACACTGTGGCTACATTTTCTGCACAAGCACTTTATTAAGTTTTTAACATACATGTCTGTATAGCAGTTTGATATACATGACATGCAGTTCTAATACATTTGTAACCCAACCATCTTATATAAATCATGTTAATATTCGCAAATGAGATATAATTATTTACAAAATTCTAGATAGCTGTGCTGGCAGTATCTCCCTTTGTTCCTCCCCACCTCAAAGAGTCAAGCTAGTTTTTCAAGTAACCCCTGATAAACTTTACTTGAGAGGGATCAGCCTATCTGGGAATACATTACCCCATACCCTCTCTTGAGATCCCAGCTGTCTTTGCATTGCTGACCCCAGTGCAGTGCTGCATTATCATATCATATGCCTGCAATCCTAGACCGCACCATCGTAACTTGGGATTTTGCTGGCTGGCTACCTCTAACATTAGATCCCCCTCAAACTCCTCCTGCCTCCTACTGCAAAAACTTAGTACAAGGGCCTCGCTATCATGGTCAAGGTTCATGGTGTTAACATGGTACAGTTTGTGCCCCTGCCTCCTGCCTAGCAGTTCTACCATGTAGTTAACATCACTGCCCTTGCTTGCCACATTGCAGAGTCCCTCCCAAGCTGCCTGCAGCTTTTTGTGTCTAACAAGAATGAGAACCATAACCTGCTGCCCCACAGCATACTCTCTAGCTCGAGCATTCCTGTCATAACAGACCTTTTCTGCAGTTGGGCTTCTGCCAGGTTCTCCTGGGCCAAGCGCCTGAGCTCCCTGAACCTTGTCCTGAGGTTTAGGACATATGCCACAACAGACTCCTTGTGGGATTCACAATCATCCTCCCACTCTTCAGAAATCAAACCTAGAGATCCCCTCACCCTATCCCCATACAGACACTCAAAGGGAGAAAAAACAATGAATTCCTGGGGCACCACTCTGTAAGCAAAGAACAGATGGGGCAAATAATTGTCCCACTCCCTCTTAAACTGGTCTGCAAATGCCCTTAGCATGGTTTTAGTGTAGAGTTTAAGCTCTCCGCAAGACCATTAGTCTGGGGGTGGTAGGGCATTTTTTTTTGGTACTTCAGCCCACAGCAATCCCACAGACAAGCCAGCAGGTCTGACATGAAATTGTCACTTCTGTCAGTCAGTATTTATTTTGGGAACAATAAGGAAGGTGTAGCGGCAAAATTATGGCAGTTTTACTATATAAAAATATATTTATTTTGAACCAGGAACAAAATGTAAGTGCTTTCACAGTGTAACCCACTGCTTATTCAGACGTACAACATTAATCACAGCCACATTCATTTAAATACATTCTCTAAATTAGTTACAATCAAGGAAGTCTTCCTTAAAGACATATACAGGAAATACAACCTAGAAGGCACAAAAGCACTAAAAACAATAAATATATCTAAAACGTAAGATGATATATATGGAGCAATATATATATAAACTTTTTGACATATAAAATACAAATATATAATTATGATAATATGGTAGTATATATAAGATATATGTAAAAAATATATAAAAATATATAAAAATAATATATATAAAAAACATCACTTTCCGAGAGATCTGGCTTGTAGTATAGGTTTAATAGGGACTTTGTCATTAAGTCCCTTACCTACATCAGCCCTTAATCTTACAATCCACTTAGCCTCATTAACTTCCATTTTATTTTTAATATCTCCCAATCTATTGCTAACCTTTGTGCTTTCCACTATAAAAAATGTAAAGGTATGGGACGCTGAACTATTCATCATGTGTTTAGCTAAGGCATTCATCATGATTTGTTTTTGAATGTCATACAAATGCTCCCTGATTCTGAACTTAAACTTCCTGTCCGTTTTACCTATGTAGAATGCCATGCAGGTTTCACAGTATGCTTCCTTATCGTTCCTGAGAGTGTTTACTGTTTTTGGGTGTAACAGGCATTTATCCAGAAGGTACAGGTGCTGTGTTTCATATTTGTGGTGTTTCTACACTTTTACTGATCCTTGGAAGCCATGGCAGAAGGACACTTTGAAACTGAGTTGGATTATACACCAGAAGACCGTACGTCGGCAATTAATGTTTCCATTAAGGACAGGTTGTGAGATTCTCTGCATAGAGTTTGCAATCCCTTACTACAAGAAAATCTTTCAGTAAGTAATGAAATTGACTGCAATTATGGTATGGATCTAACCCTTCTAAGGGAGAAAGTGAATAATTCTGAAGACTGTTTGTTCAAATTGAACAGACTCCAACTATAGCAATTTTATTTTTAAGCTTTTCTTGCCCTTAAAATCATTCCGAGAGGGCTTCGTATTCTCAAGATGTCTACATATGGGAATACATACCCAATGCTGCTAGCAGAATGGCAAAAGTTAAATAATGAACTCAGTTCCAAATATATGAAACTAATGATAGAAGTCTTTAGCCTGGAAGAGAAAGAACTTTCGGAAAAAATACATGAATTACAAATGAAACTATATACAGAGTTTCCATAGGCTTTAATTGATATTAAAATTGGCAACATCGGGGACTCTTTAGCTCTATATGAGAAGAAATCCCTACATAATAAACTGCATAAGTTGGAAAGGGACAAACGCGATTTTCTCAATGGCCATGTATTTGCGTGTCCAAAGGAGAACAGTGGAACCAATCAGTGAGTAGTATCAGAGCCAACACCCACAATGGGAGGGTATGGTAAATGGCATGGGGAACTGAATGAGAATTGGAATGGTGTTCATAAAAGTCCAACAACAGCTATAGAATGAGGAGATGAGCTGTATTCACAAATCATTGTGCGTGAAGGGGATCTGGTACAAATCACTACTATAAATTATGAAAGAGATGAGTCAATGGGGGCTAAACAAAAGACTCCTCTGGTTTCTGCGGTGCACTTGCCAGTAGATGTTACTATTTCTTCATCTTCAAGTGGGACTAGACAAGTTCCTTCACAGAAAGTAAAGAAACAACTTAATGTAAATTACCCTTTACCCATAGTCATGAAGGGCTCCAGCGGCAGAGACAGATTGAGAAGCAGAACATGACTGAAGAGGAAATATGACCAGAGCACCAACAGTACGATTCACATCATAAAGAAAATGTGGTCCAGTGATGTGGATCAATAGTATGGAATATTTCTGGAAGGATACTCAGCCAAAATGAACAAGAAGTCCTCAAAAAGGGCCTTTTTTTATACCTGCCTGTTCAACAGAGGCAACAGACTATATTTTAGATTTGAAGTGTTATATGAGGACAGTAATGCTGAAAGTTATGTATGGTGACCATGACTCAAATAACTGTAGTACTTTACGTAAGTCTAGAACTTTTGTACGTTTGAACCACCCAGTTCTCAATGTATATGAGAAATTGTGTAGTGAAGCTTTGTATGAAGCCTTTTACAACAATCAATCTGCTAGTGATCGTAGCATTAAGAAGAAAAGTAAGACTATTTCCAATTTAAGCTACAATGAGAGAATACCTCTGAAGACATTACAAGAAGATGATACCATTTGTATACGTCCAGCCAATAAGGGCAGACCTATAGTACTGATGGACAGAGACAATTATATTAGTAAAATGAAGAATATGTTAGATGATGACACCTCATATAAGAAAAGAGTCTATAATGATATATATATATATATATATATATATATATATATAGGATAGTGTGGAGAATAAGAACAACTCTAGAGGAGAGTTTAGCAATCAGAGCATTAGAGTTTGATTTATATCAATATTTTATAGTGTAAGATCCAGTTATACCTATGATGCAAGGGATCTCTAAGGTCCACAAGAACCCTCTGGACCCTCCGATGAGACCCATTGTATCAGGAAAAGGATGGTACACTGAACCTATATCCATATACCTTGAAAAAGTTTTGAGACCATTGGTTGATCAAAATTCACTTATCCTAAGAGATTCTAAACAATTTATAATTGACTTGCATTACTTTTATAGAATAGATCTTGGGGTTGGGGGCATAATTATGGTCACTTTAGATGTTCAAACTTTATTTACTGTAATTCCGAACCATCTAGGCATAGTTATGTTACAAAAATACTTAGAAAAACATCAAGGTTATAACAAAGATAAAATGGAAATGATAGCATTATTGATGGAAATAGTTCTAGAAAATAATGCCTTCATGTTTAATAATCAATTATACCTACAAGAAGATGGTGTAGCCAGGGGTACTTCATGTGGCAACAGCTACGCTAATATTGCTCTGGCTGTATGGGAGCAGGACTATATTATAGAAGGACCATTTAAAGCATATGTAATGTTTTACCAGCATTTTGTGGACAACCTTTTTTTTCATATGGAATGGCTCACAGGAGAAGTTGCAACAATGTTTTGAGTATTTCAATCATTCATCCGCATTTTTAAAGTTTACAATGAAGCACTCTCCTACCAGTATAGATTTTTTAGATGTAAAAATAAATATTATAGGGGAAGGCAGGATAACTACTGAGATCTTTAGGAAAGAATGCTATAGAAATACATATCTACATAGAACCAGTATGCACCTACAGCATATTTTTGATAACACAGTGAGAGGTCAAGGTATGATGCTATCCAGGTTATGTGTGGAACAAGGAGGTTTTGATAGAGAGATGTTACAGTTGGAGAAAAGGCTTATACAAAGGGGATATAAAAATGTAAAAGAAAATACAATATTGAACCAAGTCAAGGATTGTAGGACGACAACTTGGAAACCCTACTACTCAGATAGAACTGAACAGAATAGTAGTGTAGTAGGTAGGAGTAAGTTCACACGAAATAATAGACGGTATAGGATGCCTGTTAGATATGCTAACAATTGCAAACTGCTACAAAGATTTATAAGAAATTTTGACCAATTTTGGTAGCAGATCCTGAAATCAGGAAAGTAGTAGGCACACAACCATCATTTATGTATAAGAATATGACTAACATTAAGAGGTTATTATGTTACCCCAAGAATGTAGCTAACAGAAGTATAAGTAAGAAGGTTAGTCCATGTAATAATTGCAATTACTGTCAGTACATAGAAACTTCAGGTAATTTTTTTCACCCTGACCTAAGGAAAACCTTCTGGTTTCATGCAGAAGGTACTTGCGATACTGAGCATCTAGTATATTTAACATACTGTGAAACTTGCATGGAATTCCACATAGGTAAAACGGACAGGAAGTTTAAGTTTAGAATCAGGGAGCATTTGTATGACATTCAAAAAAAATCATGACGAATGCTTTAGCTAAACACATGATGAATAGTTCGGTGTCCCATGCCTTTAAGTTTTTTATAGTGGAAAATACAAAGGTAAGCAATAGATTGGGAGATATTAAAAATAAAATGAAAGTTAATGAGAGTAAATGGATTGTAAGATTAAGGGCTGATGTAGGTAAGGGACTTAATGACAAAGTCCCTGTTAAACCTATACTACAAGCCAGATCTCTCAGAAAGTGATGTTTCTTTATATATATTATTTTTATATATTTTTACATATTTTTACATATATTTTATAGCTTTCATGCTCAACTTCTGAGAGACTTGGTTGGCAACAATTACTTGCATTAGAAGCTGAAGTTAAGTGCAAACTTGCAGTACTGTATTTTAGTCTTTGGTTAAGTGCAAACTTGCAGTTTTAAAAGTACTGTATTTAATTTTTTCTGTTACCTAATTGTATGCTTCACTGAATTGTGTGCTGTGTGTCTCTGCTATAAGATGGGGTGGTGGTCTTCTCACTTCTTTGTTATCTGATATTTAACTGTTAGCCTAGAGGGCTTCCTCTCTACTTTAAGTGCTAGCCACACAGTTTGAGAATTAATTTTATGCTCAACTTCTGAGAGACTTGGTTGGCTATAATCACCTGCATTAGAAGCTGAAGTTAAGTGCAAACTTGCAGTGCTGTATTTTATTCTTCTGTTAAGTGCAAACTTGCAGTTTTAAAAGTACTGTATTTCATTTTTTCTTTTACCTAATTGTGTGTTTCACTGAATGGTGTGCTGTGTGAATCTCTGCAGTTAGTTCCCCACCCACCCCCCTTGTTCTTGTCTAGGTGTTAGTGTTGGTGGCTCTGGAATTGCCCACCCCTCCTGTAAGTCTGTATTTGAGCACTCCTCCTGGGTCCATTTCATTTGCTCACTTAACCGAGTACAGTGAGATCATATTCTGAGTCTAGTGTTCACTCTACTTAATACAGAGAGAATATCTGAGAAGGCCAATCCACTTAGGTTCTTCCTTTCTCTCTCCTTGCACTTTACTAAAAAAAATGCACTTTATTCGTCTGCTTTTACTGTATTTGTGTTTCTTCCAAGTTTATTTTGCTTTTGCCTCTTCTTAAAAGTACTCAGTTTTATTTATTCTGCTGCATTTATTACTGCTTGATAGCAGCCTGATTAAATTGTAACTGTTATTCTAAGCCTTTTGGTTTAAGCACTTGAGCTTCATGCCAGTCGTTTTCCATTAAGAAGGTTTGTGGTCTGCACTGTTGTGGCAGGACAGGTAGCTTACATCCTTCTAAGCTGGGAATTGTTGATTGAAGGCTCAGTGTCTGCTATTCTAAAGGAGAGGCTGGATTCTGCCCTTCTGAGCTGGGAATTTCTAGTCACAGGCTTATTGTGCCTGCTTATTTGAACTGTTTCTTTCTGGTATTGGTGTGCTTTGTTGCTGTAGCATTGACCAGATTCAGGCCTGCTGAATTTAGCTTTGTTTGTATAATTTGAGCACTGATCCAGGCCATCTTTTTTTGGAGAAGGTTCCCCTACACCCTAGTAGCAGGAGTGTGCAGTTAGAACTTGTCTGATTGAAGACTGCTGCAACAGGGCTCAGTTTTGAGCTTCTTCCTCGTTAATTGGGTAACTTGTTAAAATCAGTTTGTTCATTTTTTATATTGTTTTATATATATATATATATATATATATATATATATATTGCATATTGCACTTTATCCGTCTGCTTTTACTGTTTTTGTGTTTCTTCCTACTTTATTACTAGGGGCATTGACTACAACTCTGATCTGAGATATATAACAATAAGTATCCTTTTCTGTGCATTTAAAGTGTTTTTTTTATTGTATCTGCTTTATTTTCTGGAAAAAAAAAAAAAATATATATATATATATATATATATATATATATATATATACTTGTTTCCCACCTTTCTAAGGTAGTATAGTCTAGTTTTCATGTTAGTGCTGAATTCAGGGCTGTGTTACAAATCTCTGTGTTTGCCCATACCTTACTTGGATAGAAGGAAGTTTCTCTGTTCACCTGTGAGAGAGGGGAGCTTTGAGCAGCCTATCTGTCACTGGAGGAGTGGTTTCAGCCCAGAAATTAGTAGTTTATTGGCCATTTTGGGCTAATTTCTCTCTTTTTAATTTTCCTGCTATAAAAACGCATTTATCCGGTTTTGCACCGGGCAGCACCAGTTAGCTAGGGTATAATTATTCTCCTCCTTAAGTCTCCTCTTCAATTTTTCCCTTGGAACTAGACAAACTTTCAACTTAAGCACTCAAGCCATTCATTTCTCAGCCCGGCACTTGCTCAAAATTCATAGCAAGCACTTATAAACCCTAGCACTAGATCCCCCCCCCCCCATACTGTACAGAAGGAAAAGACTCTCTGTTCGACCTTACCAGCCATTCAGTAAAACAGTTCACTGTACCTATCCAGGCATGTCCAAAGGGCAGTTTCAGGTGTACTCTCCAGTCCAACTGGTGAATCTGGGTATTTTGAAGCAATGTTACAACTGCCTCATGTACACAGACAACCCTCTCCTCCTATCACCAAACACTAATACACGTGAGAGATGCAATTATACAGCCAAACTGGAGGCTAAGCTCTCTCAACCCAAGAGTGAATCATACAGTCAAGAGGAGAAGGGAAATACTTGCATCACACCACCAGTCTCACATAGACCCATTAAACCAGCACCAGCAAAAAAAAAAAAACACATAAATACAAGAAAACATACTCGGAGGCTCTAAATAATAATCTGCAAAAGCAACAGAGACCTCCAAAGCAGACATCCAAGCAACCTCCACCCCCTCCCCAACACAAACCATGAAACACATACTTCACAAAACCAGTGTGCCATGCAATCACAGCCATTAAGGCAAAATAACATACCCAACATACTAGTAATAGGTGACTCTATAGTCAGGCCCATTGACGTCTCACTCACTAGGCTGAATAAGGAGAAGGTTACTGTTAGCTGCCTTTCAGGTGCCAGGATCTGCCACATAACACAAGCACTCAGGTCACTCCAGAACAAGTACAAATTCGACTCTGTCATTGTCCATCTTGGTGTAAATGACTTGAGCCATACATCCCTGGACTACATGAAAAGATACTTTGAAGAGCTCTCTGATCATGTAGCCCAGGCTGGTATGACCCTGACCCTGAGTATCATCCTGCCCTCACCAAGAATGATACCACTGTATAAAGAAAAAAATATCAGTTTCAACAATTGGCTAAGTTTCTGGTGTCATTTAAAGGAGATCCAGTGTCTGTCCACCTGAGATGACATGCTCAACAAGCCACGCTGCTTCGCTAGAGATGGCTTGCACCTGACACCCTTTTCTTAGGCAAGGCTCAAAAGACAAACCCACCACCATAAATAGCATAAGTAACAAAAAACTGAAGGTAATACTACTCAATGCCAGAAGTCTAAACCTCAGAATGCATGCACTCGAGGCACTCCTCAGTATGGAGAAAATCGATATATGTGCAGTAACAGAAACCTAGTTTAAGGCTCCAGAGAGCAGCCCAGCACTACCAGGCTACAACTCATACCATACATTTCGGCCACAGAACCCTGAGCGAAATACAAAAGGTGGGGGAGTATCCATATTCATCAAGGATACCCACACCTCCAGGTTATTGGCATAGCACGATGCTTCAGAGATCATCCACGTGCAACTAACAATGGGCAAAACTGCAATTCAAATTGTAGCTTGCTACAGATCACCCACTATGTCCCAGGACCCCAATTCCACATTTCTGGAAACACTAGGAAGCATAAAGTTCCTACCAAACACCCTAATATTGGGTGATTTCAATTACCCAAACATTAACAGGGAGAACTACTCAAGTACTAACTCCCTTGCCCAACATTTCCTAGAATTTATAAACTCAAATGCCCTGGATCAACTGTTCAACATTCCCACTAGAGGTGACAACATATTGGACATGGTCATCACCAACATGGGCGACCCCTCGCTGGTTAGATCTGACCATAAAGAAATTACTTTGGATAGCCATATTCCACCACCACCCCCGGACAAGGAAACCACCATGAAAAACTTTTCAAAAGTAAACTTCACATTACTTAAGACTGAGGTGGAAAGTTTCAAAGCCCCCATGCTAAAGGATAATGCTGTCCAAGCTGCAAAATCCTTTACTAATGCATTCTATGAGTGCCTGCAAGAATGCATGGATCGTGCTATCCCAAGCAAAAGCAAGACTCACTCCTCCAAGAAATGGAAACCAGTGTGGTGGACCCCTGCCATAAACAAGCTATACAACAGAAGGAGGAAACTTGTACAGAAAAGAGAAAAATCCCAAGAAGGGAAGACATCCCTGATCAGTATCAGCAAGAAACTATGATCCCTCATAAAATAATCCAAGGCGAGCTTCAAAAGAAAAATTGACAATGACTCCAATGATAACCACAAGGCATTCTTTAGCTATGTCAAGAATCTAAGTGGCAATGCTCAGATCTCTTCGGAGTTAGTGCAAAATGGCACAAAATACACTGAACCGACCGATATCGCCAACATCCTGGCAGACAGGTTCAGTGCAACTTCACCCCCCTCTCACCCTCAAAAGGGCCCATAACCATACCAGAAGAATGTAGAGTCCTTGAAATAACAGACACTCAGGTTAAAACAGCCCTCTCCAAAGCCAAAAACACAGCATCAATGGAACCAGACAGTGTCCTAGGCTGCATCCTACACGAGCTCAAAGATGAACTAACCCCTCACCTAAACACACTGTTCAAACTCAGCCTCTCCACAGGCTATGTACCCACAGAGTGGTGCAAAGCAACAGTTATTCCACTCCACAAAGGTGGAGCCACAATAGAGCCCAGGAACTATAACCCTATAAGCCTGACTAGCTTAGTCTGCAAGGCTATAGAGCGCATCATCATGGAACTCATTAACAGAGACATTGGGAACCTCCAAACACTGGACCCTACCCAGTTCTGCTTTGTTAAGGGCAAATTATGCCTCCTAAACCTGGTGGACTTCTTTGAGACAGGTACCAAGGCTATAGACAAGGGAAAGGTGGTACACACAGCCTACCTAGACCTCACAAAGGCCTTTGACACCATTCCCCATTTTGGTATTATAGACAAGCTCACCAGCCTGAACATAAACCCCCTACATCACAAGATGGGTTGCCAATTAACTCACGGACAAAACCCACATGGTGAGAGTTGCAGGAGCTAGGTCCGACTCTAAACTGGTTACAAGTGGCTTTCCCCAGAACTCAGTCCTAGGACCCCTCGTGTTCAGCATATACTTCTCAGAGGTACAGGCAAGCACAGGAGGACTATGGCTGACCAAGTTCACAGATGACTGCAAACTAGTGGCTATAATTGGCTCTCTGGCTGACACAGACATCCTCCAAAAGCGTCTCACTGAGACAGATACCTGGTGTCAATATCATGGCCTCAAGCTAAATGCCAAAAAGTGCATAGTCATCCCCTTTGGAAAAAAACAAAGTACCCACTAACTACCACATAGGTGGTAGTCCCCTAAATACGGAAGACATAATAAGGGATCTGGGGACCCAAGTAGATAGTAATCTCTCCTTTGATAATCACATTGCCAAAGTGGTTAGAAAATCCTTCTATGTGGCCCACCTAATCACAAAATGTTTCACATCCAGATCAAAAGAGGTCATTGTGCCCCTGTACTCATCACTCATCAGACCCATTATAGAGTACAACGCCCCATTTGGGATGTACCTTACAAGACACCTGCAACAGCTGGAAAGACCACAGAAGTACCTCACCAAGAGGATCTCTGGCCTAAAACAGATGCCCTATGCAGCTCGACTGAAGAAACTCCAGCTGTACTCAGTTGCATACCGCCTACTCAGAGGTGATCTCTGCCCGACATACAAGGCCATGTCCAACCCAGAATTGATGGACATGCTCCACCTAAAGAAAACCTTATCCCCTCGAGCCACATGTTCTAGGGATCTAAACCTCACCACAACAATAAATAGGACATGCTGGAGGGATAGATTCCTGTCCCAGAGACTTCCCATGCTTTGGAACAAGATTCCAATCTACATTAGGCAGAGCTCCTCACTAACACTCTTCAAGAGAAACCTTGATGAGTGGATGGGAAACAGAAACTTTACCCCAGGGATCACCTCAATGGCTCTGCTGGAAAGAGGTACAGGGAACTAATCTAAGGGGGCAGCAAAAGCCAACACATCCTGGCTAGGCTTATAAATACCTTTGGGCAGATAGCCTCTTACCTACCTATGAATCTATGAACCCCTATATACTGCCATATTCTTGTAATTATATATTTGTATTTTATTTGTCATAAGTTTTTTATATATATTGCTCCATATATATCATCTTATGTTTTAGGTATATGTATTGTTTTTAGTGCTTTTGCACCTTCTAGGTTGTATTTCCTGTATATGTCTTTAAGGAAGACTTCCTTGATTAGTAACTAATTTAGAGAACGTATTTAAATGAATGTGGCTGTGATTAATGTTATACATCTGAAGAAGCTGTGGGTTACACTGTGAAAGCATTTACATTTTGTTCCTGGTTCAAAATAAATATATTTTTATTTAGTAAAACTACCATCGTTTTGCTTCTACACCTTCCTTATCGTTCCTGAGAGAGTTTACTGTTTTGGGGTGTAACAGGCATTCATCCAGAAGGTACAGGTGCTGTGTTTTGTATTTATTTTGGGAAATCTAGTGTGCTGAAAATCTGTGACAAAGCTTTTGTCACCTTTTCTGCTTCAGTGGAGGACAGGGCCATTGCCTCAGGGTATCTAGCAGCATAATCTACTACCACTTGGAAATACTTCTATCCTGTGGAACTTGGGGTGCTCAGAGGCACCACATATCTATAGTTACCCTCTGAAACAGCTACTAAATTACAGGCAAAGGCAACAAAGGAGCTTTGACCTTGTCTCCTGCCTTGGCTACTTTTTGGCACTGCTCACAGGTCCTGCAGTACCCTGTTACATCTCTGGAAATCCCAGGCCAATAAAAGTTCTGTATAATACATCTCTTGGTATGCTTTATGCCCATATGACCTGCAAAGGGAATATCATGGGCTATAGCTAGAAGTGCCAGATGTTAGGCTCTGGGCACTACCAACTGCTGTACTCTGTCACGCTCTAGCCCACCCTCAGGAGTCCACTCTCTATACAGTAACCCTTTGTCCCAGTATACACATTCCTCTTTACCTTGAGAATCAGGTGCCTCCCTGGCTACCCACCTCAAGCCTTGTAATGTAGGGTCTGAGAGCTACATCTGTCTCAGCTCTCTGCAGACTTTCCCAGCTCCCCTTCCACAGGAAGTCTGGTATCGTCTGATAGCAGTGCCTCACTGTCTGCCTGGGTACTACTACTCACCTCTGCCCTTGCAGTCACTCTGTCCAAGAGAACATCAGTACCCACCAGCAGCTGTGACTCACCTTCAGTCTCACTGCTACACGGTAGTTCCCTCCTTAAAGTAGCCACCTCACCAGTCCTGGCTTCAAGTGTGCAGTCTGTCTGGATTCCCCCCAGGCTATCAGACCCACCTACTTGTCTCCAAGCCTGACTGCATGTAACTACATGCACACAAAGTACTGAGTTATCCAAATCATTTCCTATCAGGACATCTGCAGGGATGTCCTCAAACACACCTACTTGCTTGCTTCCTTTTCCACCCTCCCAGTCAAGGTGAACCCTAGCCAAAGGTATCACTCTTCCAATCAGAATAAAACAGACAAGCAGTTGTCAGTTCAGTTCAAGCAGCTTTAATACACACAAATACATCAGGAATGAGGCTTTGTAACTTAAACTTAAGTATACTTATAAACAGACTGACTTCCACACTCATACATGTTAACGCTCTGGCTGTTCTGTCAAAATGCACTGCAGCCTGCACATGCTCACAATTTATATGCACCTACCTACACTTGGAAATGCTTCTTAAAGTTACATACACACACTCTGTTCTATATACTCCATCGCTGAGAAATAGATCATATACTAAATGACAGTATTCATTGTCATGCAGTTACAAAGAAATAATCTTTTGACATGCAATTATATAAAATTAGACACATGTAAAACAATCATATCCAGGTCGCTGTGTATTTCACACTAGGTCTAGAAGTACAACCTGATCATGTAACATAAAAGTCAGAATTAGATCTAGCAATGGGGGCTGTCTTCAAGGAATGTTCAACTTTGTGGACAAATGGGGCATCATCAGAAACCAAAATGGATACTGAAACATGTTCTTTAATATGAACATCGTCAGGGTTGCTCTGAGATCTAGAGTCTGTATCACAGGTACAATGCTGCAACATAATTTCTTACACAGGAAGAAGATGCCTGTGGTTTCTCCTGTATTATATACCCTCAGATTCCACTAAGTAGGATCTTGGCTCGGCACATATACCTCATTTGACCAACTCAATCAAAGCCTTGCATCCTCACTGTCTCTCCTTCATTCAATGGACAAAGAAATCTGCTCCTTTTATCGTAGCTAGACTACTGAAAGGAATGCTTCTTAAAATGTTGGGCTTTGATTGCATTAGGGACTAACAAACTAGAAATGACAGGCATGGTTGCTCTGGTCAGCCTACATAGAAGTCTCTGAGCAGCCGAGTCAAGTAGGTTGCCAAGGGGTATATTTCTGAGATTAAGTAAATTCAAAAAGATATTGGTATTGTCATGCTTTTACCTCTCCAGTAATTGCTTTGCACTCTGTACAGTAAGTTCAACAAGACCGTTTGACTGTGGGTATTCTAGACTACTAGTAACATAGATAGAGTCCCACTCTTTACAAATTTCTGAAACAATCGACTGGTAAACTGGGTACCATTGTCAAAAATAACTTTGTGTGGGCTACCATGGACTGAGAAATTATGTTTCGTCTTAGTAATAACAGCAATGGATGTTAGGTTAGGTAGCAAATCAATCTCAAACCAGTTCAAATAAGAGTCTGCCAACACTAAGTAATGCTGATTGTTCCACTCAAGTATGTCAGTGACTACTGTTGACCAAGGTAGTTCAGGTATCTGGCTTAGCTGAAGTGGCTCTTTTTGCAAATGCGGTTTTGTACTATTGCATACTGAACAAGAAGAAAGCACTTTATCAATGTTATTTGATAGAGAAGGCCAAAGTACTAGTCATCTCACCCTTTTTTTGATAGAATTGGAACCTGGATGGCCATAATGCAAAATCTGAATGTATTCATGTTGTAAGGAAGTAGGAACAATAACTTTGTGACCTTTGAAAATGATACCATCTTCCATCAGCATCTCATCTCTGTATGGAAAATAAGGTTGCACTTCTGGCAGTAGACAGGATTGCTTTGACGGCCATCCAACATTGATGAAGTGGTTGAGCTTTTGCAAAATTGGATTAGTCTCTACATGATCTCTCAGCTCATCAAGTCTCGTGGTAGAAAAATTGCAAACTTCCATGACATCAAAGTCAAAACTCTCTGCATCAAGCTGTTCTGTGGCATTTCTAGGTGATCAAGATAATCTATCAGCCAGATAAAGAACTTTAACTTTTGTGTAGACCATTTTGAAATTGTACTTTTGTAATCTAAGCATCATTTTTTGTAGTCATGCTGGAGCGGTATGCATAGGTTTCTTTAAAATAGTGACTACATGCTGATGATAAGTTTCTATTTGGATAGCTCAGCCATAGATATAATCATGGAACTTTGAACATGCGAACACAATTGCCAAAGTTCCTTCTCAATTTGAGCATACTGCATCTCGGTTTGGGTAAGAGTTCTAGATGTATAGGCAACAGGTCTGCCCTCATGAAGAATAACTGCAACAAGACCGAACTTTGAAGCATCACAGGAAAGAACTACTGGTTTGTGGACATCATAGTATCTCAATGTAGGTGGGTTGACTGTTTGAGGTTATCAAATGCTCTCTGGTGTTGTTCCAAATATGACCAGGCAACATTTTTGCATGTCAGCTCTGTTAAAGGCACTAATAACTCACTAATGGCAGGGACACATTTGCCCAAATAGTTAACCATATCAAGGAAATGCTGTTGGGCTTGGACATTGCCTGGAGCTGGCAACTCAAGAATAGCTGTTTGTTTATCAGGGTCTGGTCATAAGACTGTACTGGTAAACAAATGATGTACATAAGTAGCTTCTAGTAATCTGAATTTACATTTCAGAGGATTGAGCTTTAAGTTCACTTCACACAATCTGTCCAGAACTTTCCTAAGGCTTCTGCCATGCTCTTCTTCACCATTGTCTCCAACCAGTAAATCATCCACTATTATAGCACATGGATAACCTGAAAAAATTGCTCCATTGCATGCTGAAAGGCTTCACTGGCAGAATTTATTCCAAAAGGCATTCTGAGGACCTATACTAAATGGGGTATTGAATGTAGTCAGTAATGAAGATTTGTGATCAAGCATTAATTGCCAAAATGAACTCTTTGCATCCAAAACAGAAAAAACAGTGGCATTTGGCATGAAGGTGGCTACCTCCTCAACTGTACTCATAGGATGATGAGGTCTCTTTAAGGCGTTGTTCAAGTCTCTTGGGTCAATGCATATTCTGATTTTATCAGAGCTTTTCTTATGAGCAGCTACCATGGAAGACACCCACTCATTTGGTTCTGTAACTGGACAAATCACACCTTGCTGCACCATTTTGTGTAACTGGACTTTCACTTTGTGCTGCATAGCTATTGGAACTTTCCTTGCTGGTCTGACCATTGGACTGACCACTGGGTCTACTTTCATGGAGTACACAACTGGAAGTTTGCCTAACGCGTCGTCAAAAACATCAGCATACTCTGAGAAAATAGCATCAGTAAATCTGGAACTGGTTCTTGTGCTTACATGATGTACTTCTTTGGTAAAATAAAGCAGTTTTATTCTCAAACTGTCTCTAAGACCTAATAATGACTGCCCAGGTCTTCTGACTACATAAAATTGTAAGCTGTAACTATTCCCTGCTGAATAGCATGAAAGCACTACTGAGCCTTTGGTTTGAAACTCTTCACCTCCATAAGCAATAAGCTTCACACATTTGGCCAAATTAAGTTGCTCACCAGCTCTCACTCTAGCAAATGTTTCTGCTGACATCCCATTACACTTTGAACCAGTGTCCACTATGAGCTCCATGGACTTACCATTGATCAGGACAGTATGAAATACTTCATTCTTTGCCAATAAATCAACTGCATTAACCTTTTCACCAATCACTGATACACCATCTACATAGAAAGTAGGATTGCAGCTCTCCGCATGATCAACTTGCTTTTTTGAGTGACCTTACTTAATAATTGAATGAGACATGCATCATTTACAAAACTTTTGAAAGTGGTTCCATTTTATATGCTTGTGACATCGCTGACCAAATTCTAAGCAGTTCTCCCTTTTAGACTCATGATTGGCACCACAATTATGACAGTTAACAATAAAACTTGACATGAGTTTTGATGACTCAACCTTATACTGCACTGAGCATGTCCGTTTTGCTGAGCTAGTCCTGGAACTTGCTAGAAAGTTATGGAATCTCCCAGGAGAACCTGTAGGGGTTGCATCTGCCATGTGCTGCATTCTGTCTATGCTTGCTTTAGAGGCTGCTGAAACCATGCTCTTATCACTTGCAAGCATACTTGTGTGCCTTTCTGTGAGCTCATGGATTTGACAAATCTCTATAGCTTTGCTCAGCATTAAATTACTGTTATGAAGAAAAATCTTTTTCACTGCAGCTCTATTAACACCACACACAAGACTGTCCTTTATTAACTCATCTTTCAGATCACCAAATCTGCACGTTTTAACCTTATTTCTCACATCAGTTATATAAGCTGCAAAAGTTTCACCTGGCTTTTGGTCTCTTTATAAAATAGGTCCCTTTCTAATGTAACATTTGTCTGGGGTTCACATTTCTCTAAATGTGCATTTCAAGCACTCAGGGTCTTCCTTTGATTCATCCGGTAGAACAATATGGCGCTTCCCCCCTCCTGCACATACTGATGGTGCATACACAAATCAATGCTCTCTCTCAGTGGCGTCTGACCCAGCTAAGTTAAGCAAAATAAAGACCCTTGTATGTGCATCTCCATCAGAAAAAGCTGCGTGTGTGAAAATATCACATTCCTGCTCAAATACTCTCCAATTCTCTGCAACATTATGATCAAACACAAGCAGACTGGATCTGCGAAATGCCTCTTCCATATCAACACACAGTAGTGAAGGTGCTTGAAATTATGTACAGACATACACACATAAATATATGCCAGAACTTGTAATTATGCCCAGTAGCAGAACAGACTCTTTGCAATAACTGCACTTTGCCAAATAAGTCTCCATAGCACAAGAATACTTTAAAATGTGAAACCACTCATCAGTGTAAGAAATACTTTGAAATGACTGTACATTGCGAATAAACTGTATACAGCACAAGAACTTTTCAAAATATTTGCACTTTGCGAAATAACTCTGTACAGTGTAAGAAACTCTTTGAAATGGCAGCACTCTGCAAATAAATGTACACAGCACAAGAAACGTTTTTGAACTGGCTGTACTTTGACTGCACTTTGCAAGATAACTGTACTTTGCACAAAGTAAACTGAAGTAATTGCACTGTAATAAAGCACACACTCGGAAAACACTTGACATACTCTGAGATACTTCAAACAACTCTAGTTATGCTTTGAATGGCTTTGGCCAATGCAAAATAGTAATTTATGCCCAAAGATGGTCTTTTACTAAAAACATGCAGTTCTCTTGCTCTTTAAGCTTATTTTGCCCTTTTATTGTATTTGTTATGCCCATTTAATCTCTTATAAGGCTCTTTATACTTTTCTTGTGCTTGTTTTACTCTGCACATGCTCTTTATGCAAACCAAAGGTAGTTCTGAGCCCCTTATGAATATCTCTGGTAGTTTTATCAAATATTGTGGTTTTGAACATTTTGTTTAATTAATAATTTGTTTTCTGCCTTTCGTTTGATTAATAATATGTATTACTCGTTTAATTAATAATGTATTTTGTGCCTTACAAATGCTCCGTTTCATTTCATTTGCAAAATACATTTTTTGTACAAGTTTTCGTTGCCTGTAGTTCATTTCTGGCCCTCTTTTAATCATCTGAGCACTGTATCACCCAGCCTGCTAAATATACCTTTCCCATCAACTCTGCACCTCACGTCTTGAAGAAGTTGCACTCTCAATCCCAGTTCTGACACCATGTCACTCATCCGGTCAGAATAAAACAGACAAGTGGTTGTGGGTTCAGTTCAAGCAGCTTTATTACACCCAAAAACACATCAGAAATGAGGCTCTGTAACTTATAAACAGACTGACTACCACACTCATACATGTTAACACTCCAGCTGTTCTCTCAAAATGGCACTGCTGCCTGCATGTGCTCGCTATATATATGCACGTGCCTACACTTCGAAATGCTTCTTAAAGTTGCATACACACGCTCTGTTCTACACCAAAGGTATTTGGAATGGGGTCCCTCCTAAAGCTCTGACTAGAGTAGACTGCCCAAACGAGTAGTGCTCCTCTTTAACCATTGCAGGCTTCACAATAGTTATGTCAGATGCTGCGTCTCTCTTAGCAGTGGCCTGTTTTCCATCCACTAAAATAGGATATAACCTCTTGTGGTAGCTTGGTACCCTTGTTGTCTCCACACAGCTTACCACTGGCGTGCTGTCATTCCCACTTACTGGTTCTTCCACCTTTTGCTCCCCACCTTGCCTCCATGGACATCTACATGCTACATGGCCTCATTGGTTACATTCAAAACATTAATCCCTCAATCCTGGCCATGAACCTGAAATAGTGGCTTCCCCTGGTACTGGCAGAATCTGTTGGGGATGTTTAGGCTGCCCACCATGAGTTCCCTTAGACCCAAGTTGGTATCCCTTTCCTGTGCAGTGATTTCCTGCTTGCTAGGTGTAGGTCTCCCTTTTTCCCCATCTCATCTGCGGTATTACATTCTCTATCTGCCAACCAGATTCCCATGTCCTCAGGTAAAATGCTAATGGCCTGTTCCCTCACCAAAAGTTCTGCCAGCCCTACAAAAGTGGTGACCTGACACCCACTCACCCACTTATGAAAATAAATGCTAAGTTCAGCACTATATTCACACACACTTCCATCTGCCTTGCATCTATGCTCATGAAACTCTTTTCTATAAGCTTCAGGTGTGAACTTAAAATACTCTAATAAACAATTTTTAATTGTATTATAATTTAAGTAATCAGTATCAGACAATTAGAAACAGCAGTTACAGCTTTACCACAGAGTATGGACATCAAGAACTGTACTCAGAGCCCTTGGCCAACATTATACTGTTTACAAACCCATTCAAACATAAGAATAGAATTATCAAAATTATCACCCTCTGTAAATTGTGGAAGAAATTTATTGATCTTTGTTGCTTCAGGGATTCAGTTATTCCCTTCCCCATTACCTCCATGACCCTGGCGAAGAGTCAGCATCTCCTTTTCATGTTGCCTCTGTCTCTCACTTTCTTCAGCTTCCAGATGTCTGAGTCCATTTGCTGATTCTACTTTGACCAGAAAATGCTGCAGTCTCTCTGCCGATTCTATTTCTAAACATTTGGCCTCCAGTTCAAGTTTCTTTAACTCCAGATAGATTTTAAGTCCTCTAAGGAAAAGTTGAACTGTATATTTTCTGAGAATTGTACATCCCCAAGGCCATTATGGTTGTTCTCCTGGTTGCTGGTCTGTGATGCAGCTGTGGTTAAGGCTGCAATCGTTTCCACTTTAGTCAAGTTGGCATGCACCAGTCCTTTGTCTTGGCACATCTCAGCCAACTGGTTCATTGTCAGCTTGCCATACTCCTCTGCTAACATCATTGCCTGCTCTCCCTGCTGAATTAAGCTAACAAAAAATATATAAAACTATTGTGATATGAAACTCTGAATGTCTACCATGTTGCTGCTTAAGACTGCAAACACCTTTTTTAGTGACCACTGTTTACAGGTTACAGGAGTTCAGTATCCACACCACTGAAACCCAGTATGTGATGTGGTAATCTCTCCACTGTCAGGCAATATGTGGATATCCCACCACTGCCAAGCAATATGTGACAACCTCCACTAGACCAGTAAACAAGACCCTCAATCCTCATCACTGGCAATAGTGGGAGACATACACTGGGAGGATAACAAGTACACACACAGTATTTCCAGATGCAGCTCTCTGCATCAAGTGCAATTTCCCCTAAGAGCACATGGAGGCCACAGTCAGCCCAGGACTGCTTTTGCCCTCTTCCTCCAGATCCCCAATAAGACTCCCCACTGGCACAGCTATAGAGTTGAGATCTCAGCTGCATGGCCAAGCCAAGACCTCCAGCAACAACCTCTCTGTCCAACCAGTGTTTCTTGTCCCTGCCCAAGTAGTTGACACACACACTCTTTGAGGTCTGATTAACACACACACACATGCACACACACACACACATGCACACACGCACACACGCACACATGCACACATGCACACACGTACACACACACACACAGACACACACACACACACACACACGCATGCACACACACAGGCACACACGCATACACACTCTCACACTCACACTCACACACACACACACACACACACACACACACACACACACACGGACACACACGGACACACGCACACACATGCATACACACTGTCACACACACACACACACACACACACACACACACACACACACACACACACACACACCTGGGAAAGGCTGGCACAGGTTTAATAAATATGCCCCCTTTTGCCCAAACTATAAGGTAGTTATCCCTGCCATCAGCCAACTCCTTGTCAGATACTTTGAGGCCCTTAACAAAGGGTGTCCAATCTTACTGCATAATATCAATATTAATACAAATGGTAGTTTGACCAAGAGCAAGGCTATTAGGAGTGGCCCACACAGTGTCACCAAATAAATATGTAAGTACTCTCAAAACTTAAATATCTCTAGGCAGATCAGCCACAATGAAAAGTTTAAATGTATTTAATAATAAATAAAATAACAAGAAAATACTAAGTATATATTCACAGTGACATCAGAGTTCAAAATCACAGGAAATATTTAAAACAACATTGCAGGATAGTGTTAGATAAATAACGAAAATATATAAACTAAGCTTCACTATATTCTTGAATGGATCTAAGATAATTAGTATGCCCTAGTTAACTTACTTAATTAGAGCAAACCAGATGCTGTGGTGAATGATTCTTGTCAGGTTCAAGACATAATGCAGAATGCCCTGTCTCTCTAAGAGACTCCTCAGATTAATATATCAAATATTACCGCTGGGATAACTTGCAGAATGACATCATTTCTTGTCATCTGTCTCTATCCCAAGTGAAACCACCACTGCTGGAAGTTGGCAATATTTAGCATCTACTTGTGAAAATACATAGAGCTCAGATCTCTGGCAGATGCTGAAAGTCATAAAACAATTAGATTCCTCCACATTTCAAGACTAGTAATTATTTCACCTAAGGACAATACAGAAAGTTTTTCAGCACAGACTCTGTATCTAGCTGCATTGAAAACTGAAATATACCATCTTTTATTGCATAGCCATAAAGCAATTTAATTTCAGCTATGTTTCTGAAATTAGGCTCCTGTATTCTTGTTTCCACTGTTAAAATATGTACATTTAAACAGTTACAATAGTGCATCTACATTTCTGTTCTTTTCCAATAGGGCACACTGTGGTTACATTTTAAGCACAAGCACTTTATAAAATACCTTTTTAATACACGTCTGTACAGCAGTTTGATATACACATGACATACAGTTCTAATACATTTGGAACCCAAGTATCTTATATGAATCATTTTGATATTCACAAATGACGTATATTTACAAAATTCCAGATAGCTGTCATAACTATAAATACAATAAATACAGAAAAAATACTGAGAACATCATATCTGTAATATCACTTTGGTAAATTTACCATCTTCTCTATAACAAATACCACTGCTGAGCAGAGATTCAGAAACAGTGTACTTGGTGTTACCAATGAACAGCCATTAAACTTTGACCAACACATCCAATATACTATGTGTAAAACAAATAAAAAATGGTCTTATTATATTCATCTCTGACAGAACGTGCACAGCTCACTATAGTGAGAGCACTCCTGCTTCTTACTCACCTGTATGCTTCTTCACTCCTGAACAACCAAAAGTATAATTATAAGACAGAATAAACCTACAACAAATTAGCTAAATTTTCAGCTAAACTACCAATAGTTTGCTTCACTGCCTGGCCTTATAGAGAAAAAGAAAGAAAACAGGACCAGCATACAAGGCACCTTAAAAATGAATTTATCGTTTGAGGTTCTTGAAAAACAGACCGGTTTCGGCAAATATCTAACAAAGCCTTCCTCAGTGTTTGAAAAACAACAATAAAGAACCTGTATTTAAATACTCAAATGAGTCATATGCTTAATTACATATGCTCATTCAGACCTGGCTTAAAGAGACCACCAAGTTTAATAATCCATTTTTTCTCCATTGAATTTAATAAATTATGCCAACCTGATTTATTATGCCTGGATCTTCTGATTTTGTCAATGATGGTAAAACTAAAAGTAGCATTTGGATGTACCAAAGAATGTTTGTATAAAGCATAGGTGTCTCTCTTATGTCTGATATCACTAAAATGTTCAGAGATTCGAAACTTCAAGGGTCTAGAGGTTTGGCCTGTATAGAATGCAGGGCATGTGCATTTGGCCAAATAAATGACCCAATCTGAGGAACAGTTAGCAAAAAATGTTATACTGAATACATGAGAGGTGTTTTGACTGCTGAAACTGGTGGTTTTAAGTATGATGTTGCAATAGGTACAGTGTCCACAAGGGAAGCAACCAATTAGTGGATCCCCTGATAATGTGGTCTGAATACTTTTAGAGCCTTTCTTTTCAAGATGTTTAAAGTGATTAAAAAAGACAGATGGGTTTTTGCCTTTACGAAAGGAAAACGAACATCTGTCTCCAAGAATGTCCTGAAGTCTAGGTTTACTGTTAATATGTTCCAATTGTGTTGAACAATTTGCATCAATGTATTGGTATTCCGACCGTATGTGGTGATGAATCTAGGTACTGCTGAGGGTGATTTGTGTCTAGTTTTGTATTGAAGTAATTCAGTACGTTCCATCTGGTCAACTGTGTGTTTGGAATGTAATAATTGACCCATTTTGTACCCACGATCTCGAAATCGATGTACTAAGTCATCTCTGAAGTGTCTATACGTGTGCTGTTCAGAACAAATGTGTTTAATATGCATAAACTGTGATTTAGGAATATTTTTGTAGATGTGAAGGGAATGAAAGCTGGTTGCATGGAGAAGTGAATTATTCTGGGGGAATTTGCGATGAATTTCTGTGGTCAGCATATGATCAGATGCACGGCAAACCAATACAACTAAGAAGATAATTTTGGCTCTATCATAGCTGACAGAAAATTCAATCCCCCATTTATTTTCGTTCAAATAAGAAACAAATTCCAAAAGGTATTCATTATTCGCTCTCCATACCAACCAGCAGTCATCCAAATATCTGCGCCATATGTCCATTTCTACAATGTAAATATTGTGAGAATTGTCGTAAATAACCTGTTCTTCAAAGTATGCTATGAATAAATCAGTATATAAGGGTGCAAAGGATGCACCCATAGCTGTCCCTTTGGTTTGTAAATAGTATTTGTCTTTGTAAAAAAACACATTTTTTGTCAATACGTGTTCTGTTAAACACAACAAAAGAGTGTTGAAACCTGGCTTATATATTTCGGTTTTATTAAGCCAGTATTCCAATGCCTCTAAGCCAGCCCGATGTGGTATGTTGGTTGTGTAATGATTTTACATCCAATGTGCAAAGTAATCAGTCGGGCTCAAGCTGTGTATCAGAGATGATCTGTAAAAATTCCGTGGTATCTTGAATCCTAGAGCAGACACATTGTAAAAGGGGCTTAAGAAATTTAGTAATTAACAGAGATAACGGTTCTGTTAATGAATTTCTACCTGAAACAATGGGTCTGCCTGGTGGGTGTTGAAGGTCCTTGTGTATTTTGGGTAAGAAGTAAATGTATTGTGGACAAGGGCTGGCAATGGTAAACTATAAGTACAATAAATACAATAAAAATACTGAGAACATCATCTCTGTAATATCACTTTGGCAATTTTACCATCTTCTCTATAACAAATACCACTGCTGAGCAGAGATTCAGAAACAGTGTACTTGGTGTTACCAATGAATAGCCATTAAACCTTGACCAACACATCCAATATACTATGTGTAAAACAAATAAAAAATGGTCTTATTATATTCATCTCTGACAGAACGTGCACAGCTCACTATAGTGAGAGCACTCCTGCTTCTTACTCACCTGTATGCTTCTTCACTCCTGACCAACCAAAAATATAATTATAAGACAGAATAAACCTACAACAAATTAGCTAAATTTGCAGCTAAGCTACCAATAGTTTGCTTCACTGCCTGGCCTTTTAGAAAAAAGGTAAAATGATTAGCTCCAAGATAACCTTTGTATTACATAATTCAAGATTATTTTTAACATTATTTACTATACTTTATATCTGTAGCTATACAAGGACTGTTTCAAACTCATTACACTATATAATTTCTCCTCTCCTTACTTTAATATAGCTTTATAATTAACTGGTATTACTGTACCTTAGCTACACCACTGAGCAACAATATACTTAAATCTCATCTTTTCTCTTCCTTCACTACTATGCTCATTACTGTTTTCCTTTCACTCTCATGACCCTCCTAAACCTTCCACCCCATCCATCTACTCCAACCCTTCTATTTAATACATCTTCCTCCTCTCTACCAACCTGATCTAGCCATTAAAGATGTTTTTGGGGCTATTCTTTTTCTGACTCTGTATTGGAAAATCCTCTTTTTTACTCCATGTTTCTACCTCTAGTATTTTTGTTTTCTTTTTTTTTTTCTTAATAATTTCTTTTTTTTTTTTACTCAATTTTATCCTTTGTTAATTTCCATTATGGCATGAGTGTTTGTAGCTTTGTATTCATATTCATATTTTAGCTTGACTTTATGTTATGCATTTTTATTCACTTTACTTGTAATGCAACTTATAATGCAACTTTGTTATTGTTATTTTTTTATTTATTTTTTGTTGTGTGGAGCTTTTCTCTCAGGTCTCCACTGAAAATGGGCTACCAGCTCAGTTGGACTAACCCAGTCAACAAAAGACAAATAAATAAATACATACATACATAAGTAAATAAATAAAACTTCCAATCCCTCTGGGATGCTGAAATCTTACAAAAAACACAGTTATCATTGTCAAGCCTCACAATCATTCAAGCAGCTCTCTATAGTCAGTCTATGTGACCAAAAATCTGAAGCCAATGCCTTAAAATAGCTCAGAACTGAGGATAACATTAAATATTTTAGTTTACAACTGAAAAATTGCTTATTAAATAATAAAAGCTGCAAAATGTGACAGGGCTAGCCACTCAGAGGTGTAAACCTTGGCTTGAGATGATTGTCATTGCAGAAGTGACACCACAACACCATGTGCAAAATGGGAAAAGGGGTTGAGGATGGATGGATGGATTGTGTGTAGCCCTGAGAAGCAGTCCCAGAAATCCAACAACCATTGTCTTATCAGCACCTTCTTCATAATTTTATGTAACCTATCTCACATTAAGATCAGTTTTTCTCTACATACTTACATACGTTTTGGTCCTTCTTTCTATGCTCCCTTTAATTACCACAACACTCTTTCTATACCTAAAATCTCCAGCAATTAGTCACACATCTCTTGGAATATTTCATCCTCTCCTATTTCACCCTGTTATTGACTGCTTTATCATCTACCTTTGACCTAAGCTAATTCAACAATGACCTACAACTGACTTTAGGTATCATAGGATTTATCAATGCTTAGTGTGGTTTGGCTATGAACTCAAAGCCTGAATGATTAAACAAAGCCAACCACAAGTAAATCCTATCATACCCACATTCAGGAGTGGGTTATTGAGTCTTTGTATAACAGTGCTTTATTGCTCTTCTTCCCTTTTCACTGTTTACTGATGTACTACTCATGCATATGTATGTACATTCTCAGTCTTGCACAGTACATCGGTTGCATGGCAGGGAGACAATAGAGAAGAGAACATTCATAAAAGCAGCTTGCCCTAATGTCTTAGTTTCTCAATTTCTCTGTTTATTTGTGTGTGCATGAAAACATAATGCCTTACATTACTGGAATTGCTTGCAATTTATGATGCAAATATATGAGAAAAATGAGTGACATTCGGCTAAAGTGTGGACAATTGACTGGTAGCTATACCTTTCTATTGTCCAGAGTTTTGTAGTACATCCAAAGTTTTCTCGAATTTTGCTTTGTCCCTTGCCAGATATGTATAGATGTTTTTACTTAGGATATGCCAACAGAAGTTCTGGCACTCAACAATGCTTTAATGGCCAGACTTCTTTCTTTTGAGGTATGCTAATTTTTCAGCTGGCATGCTGACTGGACTGTCCAATCAGTGTGCATGCTTTTGAATACCAATGGTCATTTATTGTATATTATACCATGACCCCCCCAAAACGTGCATGCTGATTGGACAGCGTGCACATTGTAAATCGAGTTATACTAATGGAAAAAGATCCGGTCGCCCGGACTTTTTTCCATTAGTATAACTCTACTTTTAAAACACTGTCTCGCTATGTTAAATGGGTTTAACATAGTGAGACAGCTTTAAAATAAGCAACGGAGATCTCTGTTGCTTATTTTAAAGCTGTCTCACTATGCTAAACCCATTTAACATAGCGAGACAGGTTTAAAAACAACGGAGAAAGCAAGATCTCCGTTGCTTTTTACTGTTTTGCTATGTTAAATGGGTTTAACATGGCGAGACAGTTTAAAATAAGCAACAGACATCTCCGTTGCTTATTTTAAAACTGTCTCGCTATGTTAAACCCATTTAACATAGCGAAAACAGTAAAAAAAAAAGCAACGGAGATCTTGCTTTCTCCATTGCTTTTGCCCACAGCTCTGATGTACTGCGCAGGCGCGCAGTACATCAGAACTGCCGCGGATGCCAGACATCTGCGGAAGGGCAGTAAACAGGCATTATACTATGCCATTATTTAAGAAAAGTAATAGTTTATTTTCTTAAATAATGTCATGGTATAATAGCAATAACCCACTTCTGGGTGTGGGTAATGCTGTATTTACCCACGGTTGGCTTTGTTTGGTCCCTCGGGCTTCACCCTCGGGACCAAACCACGCCAACCGTGGGTAAATCCAGCATTACCCACACCCAGGCATGGGTTATTGCTATATTATACCATGACCCCCCCAAAACGTGCACGCTGATTGGCCAGCGTGCACATTGTAAATCGAGTTATACTAATAGAAAAAGGTCTGGTCGCCCGGACTTTTTTCCGTTAGTATAACTCTACTTTTAAAACACTGTCTCGCTATGTTAAATGGGTTTAACATAGCGAGACAGCTTTAAAATAAGCAACGGAGATCTCCGTTGCTTATTTTAAAGCTGTCTCGCTATGTTAAACCCATTTAACATAGCGGGACAGTGTTTTAAAAAAAAGCAACGGAGAAAGCAAGATCTCCATTGCTTTTTTTATGTTTCGCTATGTTAAATGGGTTTTACATAGCGAGACAGTTTTAAAATAAGCAACGGACATCTCCGTTGCTTATTTTAAAGCTGTCTTGCTATGTTAAACCCATTTAACTTACCGAAATCAGTAACAAAAAAGCAACGGAGATCTTGCTTTCTCTGTTGCTTTTGCCAACTCTGATGTACTGCGCGGTGCGCAGTACATCAGAACTGCCGGATGCCAGACATCTGCGGAAGGGCAGTAAACAGGCATTATACTATGCCATTATTTAAGAAAAGTAATAGTTTCTTTTCTTAAATAATGTCATGGTATAATAGCAATAACCCACTTCTGGGTGTGGGTAATGCTGTATTTACCCACGGTTGGCTTTGTTTGGTCCTCGGGCCGCCTCGGGACCAAACCACGCCAACCATGGGTAAATCCAGCATTACCCACACCCAGGCATGGGTTATTGCTATAATACTATATATAGCATGTTCTAATAAAATTCTTCTTTTCAACCTACAAGGATTTCTATATCAAATGGTATTCTTATTTCATCACAATATAAAAATATTAGATGCAGGCATTGTTCTGTAAATATTAAATATTATATATATGAACTGTATGTAATCTGAGACATAAAAGTGCACACGTCTGTTAAATATCTGTGTTGTGACATCACAGTATATTGTCTCTGTTTTTCTGTAGACTATTGTTTGTACTGCAGTATATTTCACTTGAGGAGTATTTTCTGCCCAGGGTAACATTGAAATTGGTCTGAATTTGCTCAACTGGCCTATCACAGTTGACAAAATAAATAAATTAATAAATTAATATTGACAGAGAGCCATGAGATGTGCTAGCTATTTTTAGAAGTTTCAGAGGCACCAAAGATCAAACTGCCACCATTTATTTGATAATAAAGAAAGCAAGTGAGCTACAGAGAAATATTTACTTCTGCTTCATTAGTCTAAATGATTTGATTGTGTGAGGTATAAAAGGCTGCGGCAAGTTCTTAGAGAAATGAATGATACCAGCTCACATTATGTACCTCCTGAGCGATAGGCAAAGTCAACCTGCACACCTCAGTAATACATGTTAACCCTAACCCTAACCCTGCACCTAACCATAACCACACACCTTGCCTTAAAAAAAGCCTCTCTGTAAGACTACCAAAAAAATACCACTAGACAGTCAGATTAGCTCTGAATTTGTAGGTAGGGTTTTTGTTTAAAGATTTCCAGAGGAAATTGCATTACTTTTGTGATTTTTGGTACTTCAAGGTATTGGGAGCTTGTGTATTTCAGAATGTGAATGTTTAATATGTTTTTGTTGATGTTATGTGCTCATCATTTTGATATTTTGACCATTGATACCATAATCATATGTATCAATAAGTAATAATGCCCTACAGGGTGGGAATTATAGCAAAATAGCAGATCATTCAGGGGTATTATAAGCCTTGATTTTACTCTTTCTCCATAATGACTACCCTGGATTGCGTTATTGAGCTTAGAATATGGTCCTTGTGTCTGTTGATTGCATTGTGTGTGTGCGTGTGTTCGCATGTGCGCGCATGCGTGCATGTGTGTGTGTGTGTGTGTGTATGTGTGTGTGTGTGTCCATGGATCTGTGTGTGTACAAGTAAAAGTATATATGTTTTCATGGGTGTGTCTTTTTCATGCTCTTGCTAATTGTAATTAAAATAGTTCCTTTCAAGATTTGAGATAATGTTTTGCTATGTCAATGATTACACCATTTATTTAGGTATAATTATATTTAATCTATAGCAGTTAACTAAGAGACATGCCAGACTTTGGGAATAATAATAAATAAAAGTCTGTCATGTTATTTTATACCAAAATGATAATAAGACAAAATAGTGCTTTTTAGTTTGGATAAAAGTGACATATCTATATTGAGTTGTTGTTTTTCATTCATCAGATAATGACACTATCCCAGTACATACAAGTTTCATTTCAGGAGTAACTCCAAAAGACTCTCTAGTTAAAATATCGGTATAGAGTCACAATGTTGGCAAATGGGTGGCTTAGGGTAGTGAACCCTGAACAAGAAGACAAATCTTATTAGCACCTCATGGCTTAACTTTTTCTGCTATACTGACAGGCTTAATGATTCTTCCATCTTTTTTTTTTATTATGCCTGGAAAAGAGATAATTATTTTATATAATTTTGTTATAGTTTTATTTGTGTCATGCGTTTATTTGTTAATCTGTTGATGTTTTGTTTAGTGTTGCTTCATTCATTTTTTAAAATGTGAGAAAATGATTCATAGTCAGCAAGTAAGGTAAAAGCTAGCTTACTTGCTCATCTTGAAAGCATTTTTTCTCATTCATATTTGCTGTGAATCAGTACTATAAGCAGCCTCTGTCTAGCCTTGTATCAAACAGGAATCTGATATATATCAGGAAGATGCTTGAATATCAGTAGTTTATTGCTTTGTAAATGTGTATATAGTTTTCCAGTACAGGCTTAAAAATATTCACAAGAGTTATCACCTTAGCGGTAACTCTAAAGCTCTAACAATGGAAAGAAACAGTATATGTAAACAATAATGGCTGCCCTTCATTTGTTCTTCTTAAAATGGTTTGGCTGATGGCATGCTTGATTCCTTTCTTTAGTTGTGTTTTATGACCAATTTCTGTATGTTTCATTGCTATTCTAATAAAATTTGTACATATGCATGGAGTTGCCACCGTTGGCCTTGGTAAAACACAATCTCTGCCTCTTAGACTCCCCTTACCCCACCTTTTATCTGCCCTTTTTCCCAAATTCTCCAGCCATCTACTTGTATATCCATGGGTGCAGGAATGTTCATTTGTTGAAGTTCTTGAATATGACTGCATCACATTAAAGTGATGCTTCGGCAAAAAAAAAATAAGTCAGATGTGATTTTACAGACTCCAGCAGTCTGTTTGCTGTTTATTGTACTAGATAGAAAACAAGTTTACACAGTGATTTACAGACGTCTGGATATTTTTATGGAGCAATGAAATGGAATGTTAGAGGGTCACCTAGACAGAGAATACAAAGCAGATTGCAGCTCTTTCTTTTTCTCCCTCTCCCCCTTCAAGAAACGCTGTTCTTCTTTGCACCATTTGTTGAGGTGTGGCTTCACTTACCTTCTCCTGTCACCTGGACATGCCTCATTCAAAAATGTACCTTCATCTCTGTGATGCATGTTTTGTGTCTAAGCATTTCTTGACCTCTTACATAAAATATTTCAGTGTGTGTATATATATATATATATATATATATATATATATATATATATATATATTAATGTCACTGATAAAGAATATACCTTCTGTTTAGGAATATTCCTTTGATTCCATCTTGCATAGATTTCAGATACTTTTCCACAATGACCGTATATTTTTTCATCTTTTTTCCTTTCTGGACAAATCATTGCATCTATACTTAAATGTAAATGAATACATACCTCTCAAGTTCTTCTTACAGCATTTTTCTTCTCAGCACACTTTGGACTTTGCATCAAATTGACAGACATTTTTGTTTCTTCACTTTCCCTCAAATCTGCGTTAACATACTTGCCTTTAAAATATCCACCTACAAGCAAACCTTGGTCGTCAGCCCTCAAACATTGAATAACTATACCTGGCTTTTAAAAATAGCCACCTTCTGTCTCTGGTCCGGAATCATGCAGTGTGATCATCTGCTAACATTCAAACCTTTACTAATTCTCTTTTTATCTCTAGAGGTATTAGTGACCTCCAAGACCACTTGTACCTACACCTGTTTTTCTCTTTTTTCCTGTTTCCAGCTAAATTCACATTCTATAGAAGGGATATCAGCTTATCCTGACAGAATAGCATCGACATAAATAAGAGAAACCATGTAAAAATACAAAACTGATGTTACATGTTTTAGGAGGCGTAGACTTTTTTTTTTCAAAGTGCACTTTAAGTTCCTGCACTGCTACCCCTACATCAGTGGTAGTGCAGCTCCTTCAGTCTGGGCCAGCCATGGGTAAAATGAAGCCTTAGGTCGAGGACTCCATGATACACCCCCACATCCCAATGTCCACCACTGCTCCTTGAGTGTCACACATCCTAGCCTCCCAACATCTTCAGTTTCTTTTCATTCATTTTTCTCACTCTAACTCTTTAGCATATTCATCCAGACTTTCAGCACACCCTAACTGGCCAAAAAAGCACATTATAACTGTGGAAGAGATTAAATAATCCAGGAGTCGGATAGAGGCTAGGCCTCAATAAATCATAGGGTTCTGAAATGCACCTTATAGATTTTTCTAACACTTTGATCTGATGCTGACCTGATAAAAATGATAATTAAGGGAAGAAATTCAGTTGTTTCCCTTTCAATGAAGAAATAATTTGAGCCAATGTCTTAATATTTCTACACAACAAAATTCTAGTTCTGAATAAATAGAGAAGACAAATGATTACAAGGACACGTAAATCATATCTAGGAATATTGCCTGCCTCCCTACCCTGAAAAATAAATAAATAAATAAATATGGAAGGCACTTTAAGTGTATTCCTCTGCTGTTAGATTGTGATGAAAGTGAATGAGCAAATAGGAATTACTAGGCATGTAGTAAACTGGGGAATCATGCAATGGGCAAAACATACACAGATGACAAACAAATGTAAAAGAGTAGATGAGCAACAGAATACCATTGATAATGTAACTTTGTTTAGTCATCTGTGAAGTATGCCGAAATGGGGCAGGAAAAGACACTGCAGAAAGTAAATGTTTTGTACATTAAACACATCATCACTGTAATTATGACTGGGGATGACATTACAGGAAAGATTAACATGCAGTGAAAAGTTTCTTCGGATACTTACTGAAATTCACAGACACCATAGCTGATAACAGACTGAAGAAGCATAACACAGAAACAGTACTATGATAGTTGTGATATGTACTGAAAAATAAATTGATATGGACATAGGTTTATACAAAGTAGCATGCAGTCCATGAGACCATTAGGAAGTCTAGAGCAATTCCCAATTGTCCGAACACACTGCCTGGTTAAGTGACTTGCTGAAGGTCACTTAGTAGGAAGATGAAAAGATTCAAACTACGTGCTCTTAGCACTAGAAGCAGAACTTTAGTTCACTTACAGACGGACAACATAAGTTCAGTTAAAGGAACAGGAATGAGTTGCTACAGACCTAAATTCTCTGATGGCTGTAACCATTAGGAGTGCAGTTTCCTACAAAATTACACAAAGTAATTTCTAAGTGTTACAGATCCCAAAGCATGAGTAGTACTTGTGTCATTATCATGGAGTCACTTTTGCTAAAGAGTGATTGTGTTACACACTAACAAATCAGACAAAATGCCAGAAGACATCTGTGGTGCAAAAAAAAAAGTTATCCAAATGTAAGGAATAGAAAGTTGATAATATTTGGCTGTAGAATTACAGAACAGCATAGTAAGGAGAAAAAGAACATTACATTAGCTATAAAACAAATGCAACTGATGAAGAGTTAAATGCAACATTTACCCACCCCACTACCACCTCCCCAAAGATATCGTCCCGCTGCAGGGACTGGGGAATGGAGTTATATTCCAGTCAATTTGTAGAAGAGCAATTTTACTATAACAAATCACTATATGAGCAGAATAACAAGAAAAGAGAGAAAATATAATGCTGTAAGCATGTGTCTCAGCAAAAAATAGTTATCCAAAGTTAAGAAATAGAAAGCTGCTCATATTTTGTTAAAAACTTTCTTAGTAAGGGGAAAAATGAACATGACATTAGTTATAAAAAAAATGAAAATAAAGCATTTTCTTAAACAGTCAGGTAAAAAACAAATAAATAAAAAAATCTTATTTCAGCAGACAGTGTGGAACACAATTATTTTCATATCACTTCCTTTTCAGTTGCAGGTGTCACATATGAAACTAAGCTCCATTGGCAGCCATTTGGGCAAAAAAAACATGTTACAATCCTATAAGAAGTACTCAGTGTGATTCCGAGGTGTTAAAATAGCTTAGAAAACAAAGATACAGTGAAAAACTATTAGTTCTAAGGTGGAGATTTCTTTGAAGTCATTTTTGGACTGCATTTACTGCTTATGGGACACAGCAGTTTATTCTTGAATACTTGAAAATGCGCAAATCATTAAAAATTACCCTTCTGGAGAAAAAAATAAACTTTTCAGCAAGGCATTTATATAAAAATAAAATCTAATAAAAATAACCCTCTTTGAAGCATGTTTTGAAAAAAGCAAAAGGCCACCATCTTGCTTATGCTTGCAATATACTGTATAGATGTTTAGCAAGCATTAAATAAAAAACAACATAATAAAAAAAAAAGAAAGAGAATAATTAACTCAAGCAACAAAAAGTACTGGCTGTATAAGTTTCCACTGCTTGCCGTTGTTATTGATCATGGAAGAAAAATGCAACTACATTTGTGTTTCATGTGCATCTGTATAGGTTTCGCATGTGTTTGCGTAAGACAGAGAGAGAGTATGCATACATCTAATTGTATTTGCTCTACTGTGTCTGTATGTAGAGTAAATAAAAAAGTAATGAATGTAGGACAAAGACACCATATCAGTGTAGTTTGAAAATATTATCCTATTTCATTTAAAAAGCTAATATTTTGCCACAGCACATATTTTCCAAGCAGGAAGAATAATTCCAATAGTAATACCCCTTTGGAAACAGTACTGTGGTGGTACAGCACAGAGCTTTTAAAATGTGATGCACCCGAGAGTGCGCTTATTAGACGCAGATTACTGTTTCCAAACAGCAAACTCAGACTCAGACCTACACTACTCAGCTGTAGAATGAACTCTCAGAAGTGCCCACACCAACCTTTGATTGGAAAACATGGATTCTGTCCAAAAAATGAATTGAACGCAAAAAGATGACAACAAGAAAGATGGAGTCAACATCTCATAGGAAGTCCATCACATTTATTTGAGCCATCAAAGTGCAGTTCCAGCTATACAAATTACTGTCTTCAGAGATTTCTTCAGTACAGCTTAGGAGAAATGTGTGACTATTGTGAATACATGGTTGTCTACCTAACTGATATCTATAAGCAATAGAGTGACTATAGAAAATCCCAGATGACAAGCTAAAACAGTGAATAGAAAGTACTCAATGAATAACAACTTGGGGAAAAAAGCTAACACACATAAAAATGTTTGTAAAGCTAGAAAGTAGCACATAAAAACAGTTGTGACTGATGCACTATGGTAAATATGCAAATTACCCCAAAAGGATAACATGTGTTACAGCTATCATCTAAGAATAAAGAGGGAGGTTAGCCTATGCTTTTTGTCTAAAACTTCATCAGGATGGCTATGGAATCCTAAAGGAAAACTAACAGGAATGACTAGAGGAAGCAACCAATAAAACAAAATAACAGAATACAAAAACAAAAACATAGAAACAAAAATGGGTGGATAATAAATGGGAAAATATATTAAAACATAACATGCTGGCCTGCTAAGCACATCTAAGGCAAAACAATGTAAGTACAAACCATGACAACAGGCAAACTTCACTAGGGAAACAAAATATGCAAATGAAGGAGTCCAAAAGTATGGAGATGCTGGAAGAATTAGTGTTGAATCTTTTGAAGATTTAGCACCAGGACAACAGACTCCACATAATTAAGTCCTGGTCTTATTCTAGATTGTAATCTAATCTGCCAGCCCAGTTCTCTTTTCTCCAGGAATGAGTTGTAATCACCATTGTACAGGGTCTTTGGGATGCGGTCCAACATATGGAATTTAAAGCTGTTCTGTCCCGGAGTAGCTAGTGCGTGCTGAGCCAGTTGGCTGGTACGTTTAAGGTAGCGGAGATCATGTAAGTGTCTCACTGTCCTGGTCTACAAGGTGTTAACAGTTTTGCTAACATAAAAACCTGGGCATTTAGTGCAAGAGGCCAGTAAACAATCCCTTCTAGGTTGCAGTCACCCCTGATGTCGGGGTGGTAGACCTTCCTGTTTTTAGGGGAAAAGAAGCTTGAGGGCACACTCATGTGTGAGCAATAATAACAAGGTGGGATACTGCATGCGTAGGTCCCTGGGGAGTCCGATCTCATGGTGGTCAGGTGCTCCAAGAAGTCCCTAATATGCTTACCCCTCCTGGCTGTGAAGGTGTGGTGGGGCGGAAATATGCTCAAAGCTCCTGTTGCTCATTATTATGGACCAATTGTTGAGGATGATCCTAGTGATGTCGACATAGTCTGTGAAGTAGTCCAAAATGAGGTTTAATCTGTATTTCTCATCCTGGTAGCCTGGAACCCTAGTGCTGATGAAGGGTTGGTATGGTCTTTGCACTCGTTGGGTAATGATAGGGTCCAGGACTCTATCAAGTAGCCTTTGGGAGTAACCTCTGGCCAAGCAATCCCTCTGTAGGTTGTGCATGTTATGAAGAAAATCAGACATTTCCCTGGACACCCTGGAGATTCTGAGGCCTTAAGACTTGACTAAGCTCACCTTCTGTCTCAGAGTGTGCATGCTGGAGGCATGCAGGAAGAAGTTGACCATAGTCAGCTACTGATAATGGTCATGGGTCAGGGTGGTTGAATCAGCCTTCTTCCTGATGGTGAGGTCCAGGAACTCAATTTCTTCCTGGTGCTGTTTAGCCATAAACTGAAGGAAGGGGGTGGTGTGGTTGATGTGTTCCAGGAACATGTCCATCTCAGGAAGAATAATGAAATCTTAATATTTGGCATTATTGATTGACTGTAACCATTAATTATTTGCTTTTTTTGAAGAACAGAGCAAAACTGTGAGGCAGACTCATGGACATTTTCCAAAATTGAGGACAGTTAAGTGGTACGAGTGGAACTGCAGTGCTTTACACCTTTAAGTATTTTTCCATTCACATGTACACAATGAGACATTTGAGGTGAATGCAGTCAATAAAGTGATTGTAACTGCTGGGCACATTTGTGTGTGTGTGTGTGTGTGTGTGTGTGTGTGTGTGTGTGTGTGTGTGTGTGTGTGTGTGTGTGTGTGTGTGTGTGTATATAGAATGTATAAATAGAAAGAGAGACAGAGATAGATACATAGATAGATAGATAGATAGATAGATAGACAGATAGAGATGTATATATATATATATATATATATATATATATATATATATATATATATATAGAGTTCCCCTTCAGAAGGTCTAATGGCTGAAATCTCAAAATGCATATGGTCGAGACCATATGCTCGAAATTTCAGAAGCTCGACCTTCTGAATGGGGATCGGCATACAGAGCAGAATGGGAGATTTCCCTTTCTTCACTGTAGTGCGATCTTGGAGTTGGTATAAATAAATAGCAGGGGGTGTAGGGGGTGCAGGGGGGCTTGTCCGCCTGCAGAAACATTGTTTTGTGTTACGTTGTTTTTTTTTTGTTTTCCTTTTCAGAAGGTCGAGCTTCTGAAATTCAAGCATATGGCTTCAGCCATATGCATTTCGAGATTTCAGCCGTTCGACCTTCTGAAGGGGAACTATATATATATATATATATATATAGATATATATATATATATATATGTACAAGAGTATTGAAAGGGTGTGTCATTTCATAGAATTATAGTAAACAATACAAAAACTTTGCTTGAGATAGCATTGCTGTACAGATATCTGAAAGACAGACTGAAAAATCTGCTGGTTTCACTGATAAACAAATGCATACCTGACTGTTCAGATCTCCTTGAAAAACCAAAGAATAGGTGAAGAAGCTGGATGTAAATCAGTTAGCCATTTTATTCTTTCACTAAGCTATAAAAGTGATGATGTTCTACTTTTTTCAGGTTTGTATGGAAACTAGATTTTGTTTTCTTTTTTTTAAGATTACAGTAAAGGATCTTCCTACTGCTTACTGCTACTCATTCACAGATCCACATATTATTACCTTTGATGGCAGGTAAGGAGAAATTTTAACTTCTTAAAATAAATGTCTTCTGACTATGAAGGGGCATTACCCTATCAATAAGTTGTAAATTAAAACTGTGAACTGCTACAGTTTGCAAAAGAGTCTTTTCAGTGATGCATCTTTCTGCATTTTTGCCTTGTTCATGCTGTTATACTGTATTGATGGGAAATAGTTAAGCAGCAAAGAACAACAAGAGGTGAAATCATGTGGCTGGGATTAGGGATTTAGAAGCCAGCTGTCTATCAGACTTCCAGAATGAAAAATATATGTGATAATGATTTCTGATAGTATCCATATTGTGATGAATGAAGAGGTTAATCTTAACAGCCATATCAAGAACACATAATCAGCAGGATTATGAATGAAAATACATGATAATATTTCTCTGCAGTGCATGAATCTTTATTTGGTCTCATACAATAAAATACAGAAAAAAGTGAAGGAGTGCTAAGTGTTTTAATATGTTGAAAACTGTAACAAACTTCTCACTGCCATGCAAATGGAGGATATAAAAGAAGAGCAACACAAGCTCAAAGAGTGTTATAAGATGTTTAAACATTTAATTCTGCAATTAAATGAGGTATTTAAACATGGTTTAAAGCTTTTTGAATTCCTCACTGCACTGGTACTGTGGTAGTTGCTGACCTCTGTCATTGCTCTAGTGTGAGACAGCTATCAAAGGTGCTCAAATAAGTTTGTTTTTCCCTGAGTTTTTAGAGCATAATTACAACACTTCATGCACTACATAAAAATTGTTTAAAGAGATAATGTACTACACTTTAACTATGTATTTATTTTCTAAAGCTGAAGCTCATTTTCAACGTAGTTATAGTGCATTAAGTCCTGCAGCCTGGTTAAAGAATAAAAAATGTTAGAAAATGAAAAAACACTGTCACATTTTCGATCATACCCTTATGTCATCTACATTATAATGCACCTCCATTACTCCTAGTGAGGGAGTGTTCTACCTTAAAAAACTTAGAAAGTACTACCATGAGAACCTAACTTGAATAGACTATGTACCTCTGTAGCAAAACATTATGTTTCTCTTTGACTGCTTTCACTGTTTTCTCTCTCCACTGATACCAAATAACTATACCCTGAATTAATGCTTTGTCTCTGGTGACTGTTTCATTAACATAAAAGTAAAAAAAAAATGTGGACTTCGGATATTCCAAATTCACTTTATTTTAACACATAAAACACTTTACTTTAAAACGCAAAGCTTTCAGGTCCAAATAACCCTTTCTCAGTACTTCCATTCATAAAATGAATCCTTCCTCTTATAATACCTCTTAATATCATGTGACACAACCATACCCAAATCTTAAAGCAATAACATCTAAGCGATTGCATAAAAAATATCTTTCTAAAAATATGCAAGCAAGATCAAGGCAATACAAAAAATATTAATAACTATATACATAATAAAATATAGACAAATGTACAATATTTAATGCAGACAAATGTCTTTCTTTTTTTAAAATAGGTTTGATATTAATGTAAACATTTAAACTTGGCTCCATATCAGTCTGCAGGTATACGATCTAGTTATACTCACAAACTTCTAATTTGTTAAGTCTCCCCCTCCCAATTCCTATATACAGGTTGAATGACTTTAAAATAAAATTCAGGTCCCTCACCCCTCTCCATAATATGCTTCTTTAGGGCATTAGAAATTGATCTACGTATTTCAGAATAATGCTCAGTAATGCAATCTTTTAGTTTCTGACTACATTTGCAAACATAAAAGGAGGTACATTTTTTACAAGAAGCAAGATAAACTACATTCACTGTATTACAAGTTGCATAACAAGAGAACTTATACCTTTTTTCATAATTGGATGTCGGTCTCAGAAGAAGGGATGGTGAATGAACATGTGGTTGTAAATTTATCATTCATTAATTTAACATCTGTGGATATTAAACTTTTAAATAAAGGATTGCATTTTATACCAGCTAATGACAATAATGTAACTGATGCTACCACAGACTTCAAATGATTTCTGAGAAATTTAATTTTAAAATTAACTTTTAAAGATACCACATCTGTGAACTCAGAAACATGCAGAAATCAAGTACATTGTATCAATAGTTTGTCCACTTTTAATGCAGTCTCTAATTTATGTGATCAGGATCCTTAACAATTATATGAAAATGACCAAGGAGAGAAATTTTATAATTTGTCAGTTGAAGAGCATGAAGCTCTATTACATTTACAGAATAATAAGAACACCATTATTAAACAAAGCGACAAAGGAGGTGTGATTGCAATAATGGATAAGACTGATTATTTAAATTATATGTATGAGTTTTTGGGTGCTATTAAGACCTTTAAACAGATTGCTATTTCTAATGTTTCTAAGTTTATTGCAAAAGTTAACAAGGCTATATATGAGTTACAGCTAAGAGAAGATATTTTGAATGAGTTATTTCATTTCTTTACTGTTCCCTGTCCTGTGACACCTATGTTATATGGTCTCCCAAAAATACACAAAAATTTTACCCACCTCTCCATAAGACTAATAGTATCTGGATGGGGATGGGTGACAGAACCTATATCGGTGTATTTATAGACGATGTTAAGGGGCCATTTAAGTAAAATTATAAGTTATATACAGGGCACTGGTGACTGCTTTTGTTTTTGTATGACTGGATATAGGCTCCATTTTTACAGTTATTCCGAACGATGTGGGAATTGATTAAGTACAAAGCTTTCTATGTGCAAACACAAATTTAAGTGATAGGGAGACTGAAACAATATGTGAATTACTTGAACTAGTGCTTGATAATAATGTGCTTATGTTTGAGGAACATATTTACCATCAAATTTCTGGTGTGGCAATGGGTACTCCCATTGCCAACACATATGCTAATATTACTCTGAATGAATGGAAAAGTTTATTTGTGTATAGGGCTCCAGATAAGTACAGATCTAAAGTTCTATTTTACAAATGATTTGTTGACAATATCTTCCTATTATGGGAAGGTAGTCGGCTTGAATTGAATGAATTTAATATTTACATGGATCAACTACTTTTTTGTCATTTAAATTTGAGTCATCAGCAGTCGAGATTTGCATTCTAGATGTGCAATTACACAAGACAGATGATAACATACACACTTGTATTCATAAGAAAGATGTCCAAGCAAATATATATGTTCATAGACAGAGTATGCATGCATACCACATATTTATGGGCATGGTAAAGAGTCAACTACTGCGTGTCAGTAGATTGAATATGGATGATGTTAAATGTGAGGAGCAAATGGATGAAATGTTAGAGAAATTTATGGACAGGGGGTATGAGAAGGATGCCCTGGAGGTGATTGAGATGCAAGCATTCAATGATAGATAGTTCCATGCTACACCCTACTTTAAATCACAATGTTCATCATCCCAGAATAATATCAGATGCAATAAGGAATGGCCATTGTGATATGTGACAACATATGCAAGATCTGTACAACGTGTAAAAGAGATTGCTATTAAAAATTGGACTATATTTGATAACATGCCAGAACTTAAAGAAATTGTTCATACAAAACCTTGTTTTAGTTACAGAAATTGTTCTAATTTAAAAAGAAGGTTGTATTATAAAGATGCACTGTCTCATGTTAAAAGTCACGTATCTGATAGAATGGGAACTTTTTCATGCATTAACTGTGTTAAATGTAAAATATAATTAATTACATTTTTTATTCATCTCATTGCAAAGAAAAGATTTGCTAATTTGAAATACCATGAATGTAGTTCATCTTGCTACTTGTAAAACATGTACCTCCTTTTATGTCGGCAAATGTAGTCAGAAACTAAAAGACCACATTACTGAGCATTGTTCTGAAATATGCAGACAAATTACCACTAATGCCCTAGTGAAACATATTATGAAGAGGGGTGAGGGACATTAATTTTATTTTAGAGTCATTCAAACTGTATAGAGGAATTGGAGAGGGAGAGACCTAAACAACAAATTAGAAGTTTGTCAGTATAACTGGATCGTATGCTTGCAGGTTGATATGGATGTAGGTTTAAATGTTCACGTTAGTATCAAACCTATTTTAACCCCGAAACCCTTTTCACTTCTACCATTGCTAGGTCAAGTAAAATCTGAAGAAAAGATTAAATATTTAGGTATTACATTCTCCACAGATAACAAGGACTTCTATCTTAATAATTTTAAACTAATTTGGGAACACATTTTATCCGATCTAAGGAGATGGAATAACTTGAAACTACCACCACTAGCAAAGGTCTCAATTATTAAAATGAATGTCTTGCCCAGACTATTATATAACTTTAGATCTACTCAGGTGCTAATTCCTAAGAAGTTCTTTAAACAAATTCACACCGAATTTGCTAAATTTATATGGGAATCAAGGAAAACTAGAATATCATATGATAATCTGATGATCCCAAAAAATAGAGGTGGGCTAAATTTACCAAACTTTGAAACCTGTTACTTAATTATAAATGTCAATAGAATTTTAAGAATTGCTAATTATGATACACGAAATAATAATTGGTCCCGAAACTGGGTATGACTGAGTTATAAACATACTGAAAATCTGAATATAAATCCCAAATCATTACCCTTCTTAAACAGAGATAATATTGAATCATATGCTCTAATGGATCACATTAAAATCTATATAACATTATTACAAAATCTCTTTAGATCATTAAATCTCTTCCAATACATGATGATCCTACAACCCTTTCATAGAAATCCTAACCTGATAATTAATAATCAACTAATAGACCTAAAAAGCTTCCCACTTATAATTAACTTAACTCTACAAGATATATACCCATATTCGAATTATTCTGCTCATGATCTAAGACAGGAAATGAATCTTCCCAAGTCATATTTAGTGATTTTGAGACAGATTAAAGAATTATCCACAAGCTACTTTAAAGACTTAACTATTAGTAAAGAGGATTTAACGAAAGGTATCTCAATATGGCAAGCCCTTTTACAAAGTACCAAATTTATAACATCCACATATAAATTGATAAAAGACATCAAATATCAAGACCACCTTCTCTTATCAAATTATTGGAAAGAAAAAAATTACCATTGGTTGAAGAAAGTAAAATAATAAAAGCAATCAATTTAACAGCAAAATCAATCTCCCTCCAAAAGTTAACATTTGCCCAACTCATTATATTCAATAACGCTTACTATACACATCTTAGCTTGCATAAATTTAACTCTAAAAATTCTCCTAAGTGCCCATATTGTAAAGATGAAACTGCTGACCTCTTACATATGTTCTGGAGCTGTAAATGTATATATAAACTTTGGAATTCTTTAAAATTACAACTACAAAAGATGGGATATCAAAATTCAATGCTTTCTTGGGAATTGCATATCCCTCCAAATAATCTATCTAGATCCCAAATGATCATGCTTATGAATATTTTCCTGATAATGAAACTCCACATAGCTACTAATTGGCTGAACCCATCTCAAACTTCATGGGATAATTTTAAGATCTTAGCGATAAAACATATTTTAGCCCACAAATACATAATCAATAACCATAGCAAATATCTCTATAATCTGAAGATTTGGGAACAAATTTTCAATATTATACTGGCTTGACGCATGGAATCTAGAAAACTCCCTTGTTATATATAGTATAAAATGCAACCCTACTAGGAACCATATTATTACAAGATACTATCCCTGGAGATAAGAATTTTTATATGTACTTTTATTCTAAAATATGGAAGCATTCATGTGAATAGTGTATATATGTTGTAAGAATGTTGTTAGAAGCTTTGTTTGGAGATCACCTGTGTATTTCTCTCTCAAATGTTTTGTATGACTAAGGTGAAAAATAATAAAGAATTATTATTGAAAAAAAAAGTATCAAACCTATTTTAAAAAAGGAACAAATGTGTTTGCATTAAATATTGTAAATCTGCCTATATTGTATTATGTATATAATTATTTTTAAATTTTGTATTGCCTTGATCTTGTTTGCATATTTTTAATAAGATAGTTTTTATGTGATCGCTTAGATGTTATTGCTTTAAGATTTGGGTATGGCTGTGTCACATGATATGAAGAGGTTTTATAAGAGGAAGGTTTGATTTTATGAATGGAAGCACTGATGAAGGATTATGTGGACCTGAAAGCTTTCCATTTTAAAGTAAAGATTTGATATGTTAAAATAATCTACTGTTGGTGCATCTCAAGTCTACGGTTGTTTTTTGCTTTTATGCTTTGTTTTTCCATGTCCTTGGTTAAGCATAGTGCTAGTCTTTTTTGTTGTCACTTTATTGTGTCATTAACACAACATAACCCTCCACTATTTACTTTTTTCACTGTGGGTGTCAGCTTTCCTTTTACATGTCTGTTCTGCCCACTTATCTATGAAAACCTTCTTGCTGTCAAGGAACTTTTTGCTGTGGATCATATGATTTATTACATGTGGTAATTTCTGAAAGACAATGTGAGACTAATAAAGAAGACAAAATGTTATGAAAAATTACTAGAGAATGGGGTGCAGACAGGAACATGTTAAAATAACATTTTATATGCAGATTTCTAGTAGATAATTTAATAAGAGGGAGAAACATTCACTGATAAGAAAATCTTGACATGTTATGACATTTTATTTTTCTTTAAAGGCATGCTTATAAATACAAATGTGGAGATAAGATGTGATTTCAAGCCTGTTTACACTGGTTTTGCATGATAAGTAATTATAAGTACATATTATGCATGCAATTCGGTATAAACTTTCCCTGTATGTAGGCAATTTGCAACGTCTGAATGATAACATCTCATTCTCTTGTCAGTGCTACATATCCTTTCATACCCACTTGGAAGAAGATTCCACCCATCACCATAAAATTCCATGTGAGAACAATACATGTCCACAAGCTCCTGCATGGTTTCTCTGTCCACACATAATGTTAAATTAGGTCCCTGTAATGGAAGTGATGGTATGTTAGGTGCATAATGACCTTCTGCAATATTGACAGCAGTAGACGGTGGCTATGATAGTAACCTCTAACATTTACTTTTGATAATACAGCTGCTATTCCTAGCATGATGGCATATTCTTTGCCTGTGGTCATTAAGAAGTCATGGTATACAAACTCACTGGTAGAGATGGCTGATTGTGCAATTTTTATGTTTCTGAATTGCTTTACCATGTTGTTTTCCCTCATTTGCATTTAAAATTTAGCTCATTACCATAATCTGGCTTATGTTGATATCATTACATAGTGGTTATTACGTGATACTGACCACACAATTTTGCTAGCTTGGCCACAGGTGCTACCCATGTCTCTGAATTGGCCTCACCCTGCATGCCACCACTCACGGCACATTATGCCTTCTCAACATGGATCCAAAGATTCAACTCTTTTACTTTGCTCTCAAGGTGAATTTCTTAGCATCCATGTCTCAAACACATAAGGTGGCTCTGATTGGAGATGCAATCATAGTCCTATATATATGGTAGAATGCAAAATATAGGAGAACAGTGACATACACTCTGTAACATCTCAAAGTATATCCACATGTCTTGATGGTTTATTTACAAGGAATTTTCAGAGTGATGTTCATACAGTGTTACAAAATTCACATATCGCAAATGTGCCAATGTTCAGCATTTATACTGTTTATGTGCACTGAGCTTGAGAAGGAAAAAGAGATAGAAAGAAAAGAGCATGATAGGAAAGTAAGGAAGAGCAAGGTTATTGGAGAAATGTAAAGCTTGTCCTGAGGGTAAATGAAAACGCAAACAACGAAAATGTTTGTAAGTGAGAAGACAAACTAAACTACAAGCTGGTGTCCAGACACATAATATTATCAAGACAAAAAATTATATGGAGTATGTAGGTAGGTCAGGTATATATTAAGTAAGATGTATTGTGAAAATATTGGGGGGGACTATATACAGTGTATACAGTAAAGAGGGTCCTTCGTGAGACACTGTTAAATGAAATGCAGGTTTGTCCTGATCCCACTTCAATAAAAACATCACACTGAATGACATTTGATGACCTTTATTAACTTCCATAAACATGATTGTTAACCAATATTCATTAATTTCAACCAAAACATGATATAAGTGAAAATAACATCCATGTAATATTAACATAGGACAGCGTGACCCCACTCATCCTGGTCAGAACGCAGCATCCATGCCTCCACTCACTTACCTATGAAGCAACGTACCACTCACTTCGGTTAGCATTTATTGAATCACCTCAACCAAATAAGCAGCTTACCTCTGCTTGCTTATCAAGCGGCGCAACCGCTCATTTGCCTTTCCTTATCAAGCAGTCCAACTTATTGAACTGAACATCCACCACCAGAGGGGGAACAGAAGAGGGCAAGCCTGCCCCTCTTCTCTGCCCACCAGCCTGACCAGGCTGTTTCCCCTCTCCCAGACCAAACCTCCAACAATCTAACCGACATTAAAAGGCGTCAATCCAAACATCATTTGGTGTACCCCATCCTGCCTAACTAATTGTATCCATTCCTTCTCCTCTCAAATCTCTGTCACATAAATAATAAAATAGTCAATTGCCTATCCCACTGAATGCAAACCACTGGTCCCTCTTCAATGTTAAACTAACAAATCATAGCCTAGCATGCCCACTGTATATGAATGAAATACTCAGTTACCCAACTACCATAGCTATAGTAGCTTCATAATGACTCTCGGATCATTACTAGTCAACTAGACAACCAAACACTAAGCCCACTGCCAATTGAAACCAAGTAGAGGCAATTGCCTACTAACACATCAAATTGCCTCCCCATTTTACTGACCAAGGAATATCACAACCATCTGAGGTCTCTTTCAAATTTCCTTTTAATAGCAATCTTGCCATCACACCAAACACCCATTATAAGCAATAAAACATTTAAACCACCATCATGGCCTATTAGCAGTATGACCTAAATGCACTACAAACAGTAAATCCAAGCCATGCAAAACTATACACACACAATATGCCACCTAACCTGAAAATGCCCAATGTCACCAGGTCAAACAAGATTAGAGACATGCCATCATTCCTAACTGCCACCTCTTGATTACCCAATAGATATAGTAGTGACCAACTTCCATTTCCCTTCTTAATGAAGCAGTTGTCTAATAAATCCCCTCCTCATATCTACCTCCATAAAAACACAAAACAAACACAATTGGCAACCAGTCCCCTTATTAATAACATGAATACATCCATGAAACAATAACCGCACTAACTATAAAACAACTGACCCTGCACACACCAAACCCCCAGCAACCAATTTTCTTTCATGGGCAATGGCAGCCATCTTCCCCATACAACACCTACTGTACATGCATATGAACCACTGTCCAGAATATGGTAAATTAACGCAGCCCTGCCTTCCATGAAACTGCAGTAAAACTTAAATCTTCCTTCACAAAACACTCCACCATGCTCACAAGCCTGAGCCAACTTACTCAATCCAACCCACTAATCTCCTACCCCTGGTGGCTGCAACCATTTGATCAAAATAACACCCCCCTTACCATAAACTTTACTTATAAACCAGTCCCATGATCCTGCCACAAGCATCTAATCCTTCTAATCCCCACCAGCCATGCCTCAGCTGCTAGGAATGACAAACCCTACCACTATCATATCAGAACAAATGAAAACAGACTCTGAGTCCCCCCAAAATCCCCTGCAAATCTGAAATATGGCCTCACCCTCCAGTCACATTAAAATGACTGAGACTCCTATGAGCAATGCACTTCCTCTGCCCAAACTCATCCTTAATGCACTGTTCATACCTCTCAACCCGGAAACATCAAAAATCTGGACAAAGGCCTATGAAAAATAGGTACAAATCTGTATGCTGATTAACATAAAATCTGCATACATACTTATATAACCCCGCCCACTCTGATGGAATTGTGGGATATGCAAACTGAAGAACAGACAACCAAAACATGACCCCAGGCCCAGACCCTGTAGTAAATCGTAATTATTGTTTTGGAAATGTGTAGCAATGATGTTCATTGGGAAGAGAGATGATGATGAACAGGATTTTGTTTCTTCTGGGGACTTGCAGTATGTGGGTTTGGTGGAAAAGGTAGGGCATTTAATGGTAGGCAATATTCTAATCTTAACAAAAGATTACAGTTTTCTAGGACCTCCAAAAGTCATTCTCCATGGCCTACTGATCAGTGGTGTAGCTAGAGCTTGTGCCACCCAGGGCTGTCTTTCAGTTTGTTACCCTCCCCCCCTCACAAAATCATGGTCAAATGGGGTTCCCCCATACACAGCCCTCCCCCTGCAGCCATTCCAATTTCCCTCTACTAGGCTATTTTCCCCATTTACCATAAACATTGTATTGTGCATACTGATTTACTTCTACAATGATTATTTGGATTTAATTTAAAACTTTTATTTTATATTTTATAGCACAAACACTAATGGACATCTGGTAAACAAAGCAATACAGTCTCATAATGAAAATAGACAGCATTAAAACTTATCTGCCCTTGAAAGTAAACTCACATTCATTGAAACAGCATTGAAACCCACATTTAAAAAAAATGCATCTGGCCAGCAGCGGATAAAGATTACCATTGAGCTGTTTTTAAATCATAGGCCCCTTGCACATGAAACATACACGTGTTCTTTGATACACCTTCCTGACTATATTAAATTATATTCCTTGTATAATACAGCACACTTTTTAGGGCATGTTTTAAATTTGCTTTGAATAGTTTTCCAGTAAGCAATGAAACAAAATGCATGAGCCAATAATTAAGAACATTTCCATCATAAAAGTCTACTCAAGCTTCTAGAATCTACCAGTTTTGGTAAATATGCACAATCTCTGCAGAAGTAAGTCATCTAAATAATTCCAGATTAAAGAGATCGCTAACTAATAAAACAGTTGCTGCTAGCAAACAACTTTAAATTTCATTGTTTCATCTACAAATAAAGTGCCTGTTGCCCTTAAGGAATAAATTGCCTGTTACATAAAAAAATAAGCTAATAATATTACAATAGGGAATGGATGGCAAACTGATGACAGGTTCATAGTTACTAGGTATCTCCACCAAAGAGGACATTCACAGGACAGCAGCATCCACCACCTTTAAAAGTACAACACAGTATCAGCAATTTATTTCCATACTGTGGGAGTAGAACCCACAGCCTTCTCCATCAAAAGCAAGTATTCTACATGTTGTGCTACTACTGCTACCACAAACCAACTTGGCATAAACAGCACTAAACTTTGCACAGATAATGTAAATTGGCCAGCATTTGCAGTATGTTAAATGGACTTACACAGCCAGTAGCACAGATAATGTAAAGGCAGCACAGATGAGATAAAACAAAACTAAATGCAGGTACACACAGTTTTACAGATAAAATACTGATGTACGTTAAATGGACTTACACAGCCAGCACCACAGATAAATGTAAATCATCCAGCACTGATTCACTAAAACTAAATCGGCCAGCACAGATAAAATAGTGATGTACACGTTAAAACGGACTTGTACCAATAATATAAATCGGCCAGCATTTGCAGATCTAATACTGATGTTCGTTAAACAGACTTGCACAGCCAGCAGCACAGATAACAAATGTAAATTGGTCAGCACTGATTTAGTTCAGCCAGCACAGATAAAATACTGATGTACAAATTAAACAGATTTGCACAGATAATATAAATCAGCCAGCATTTGCAGATATAATATGTACATTAAATGGACATACACAGCCAGCAGCACAGGATAATGTAAAGGCAGCACAGATAATGAGAAAATAAAACTAAATGCAGGTACACACACAGCTTACAGAGTTTTGCAGTTAAAATACTGATGTACATTAAACGGACTTATACAGCCAGCAGCACAGATAACGTAAATGTAAATCGGCCATCAGATAATGCCATAAATTCACAAGACTTACAGACTTTTACACACCAGCAGATATACATCACAACACAGCCAGCAGCACAGATAACAAATGTAAATCAGCAGTAGAATATGCCATAAATCCACAAGACTTATGGACATTTGCATTGTCACCAGCAGATAAAATACTGATTAAAGTTTTATGAACTACGGACTTACACAGCCAACAGCACAGATAACATAATGCAATTTGGCCAGCACTGATGAACTAAAACTAAATCGGCCAACACAGATGAAAAAAAAACTAAATGCATCAACGGCCAGCAAATAAATCTAAATACAGCAGATAATGACATAAATACACAACAACCATAACAGTTATTGGCCAGAAACTTAAGAATGAACTATAGACTTTTGCACACTAACAGCAGAACAACCATAATAGTTCTACAAACAAACTACGAACCTCTGCACACCAGCAGATATTAAATAATGATTGAACGAACTACTACAGACTTACACCAGCAGATAAAATATCATAAAGATAAAATAATGCACAAGTAACAATTGTTCTTAGGGCCCTTAGATAATAGTGGTTTTCTTACCTGGATGCTAGGATATGTCCACACTTGCGGGGACTCTGCAAAATTTAAATTATGCCGCCTGCACTCCATCACTGTTATATTTCCTATCCTATTTTTCCTCCAAGTCCAGCAGACAGTAGCTGATGTCATCACGCACCCTGTAGGCTGGTGATGTGTGCTGACATCAGCCAAAAATTTAAAGTGGCAATACAAAAAAAAAAAAGACCGGGAAATTCGGAAATTAAGGAGGCCAACCGGGAATTCGTGGCACCCTAGTATTTTGCCCTCAAAACAGGTAAATACTGAGGAATTCGGTATGGTTGAGAGGTCTGCCACTGCTTACCCTTGACTTTCTCCTTTAAGGCTTCCCTGTCAACATGTCACCTTCACATCCAATAACAAAACAACCTGAAACAACTGTTAGGAAACCCAAAACCATGTCCTGCTTAATCCATATTGCTTTAGCCTAGACACAAAAATACCTAGTTTCTACTTACCTGTTACCTCAATGTGCTCCATTCCAGCCACCAGTTCCACTGCAACTGCCATCACCTTCCAAGCCTCCTTAATTCTGGCCATCAACCAAGGTCAACTGTACACCTCCCCACCTTCTAAGTCATTTCATCAGGGCACTGACTGCTGCTCACTCAAAACTCACCCCTCTCCGACCTCATTGTGCACCACCCAAGTAACCAGGACGTCAGCACCTCTGCAGTCTGCAAAATAAAACATATTATTCAGCTTGCATTACCAGAACTGAAACAATGATGAATCTCAAACCCTAACCCTTTTGCCTATGCAAAGGCCTTCTTGCTATAACCCCCCCCCCCCATTACTGTCTACCTTATGTTATCAGTCATATGGAAACATCCAAAGAAAAAAAAAAGGGAGCCACCCTAGCACCTTTACCCCAATAATTTGTCTATTTTTGTTGTCTGAGTGAGTAATGATACATGAAATACCATTCATCATACATAGTGATTTATATGCAAAGCACAAAAATGTATTTTCTAGATGTAGCCAAATATTTAAAATGTAATACTCCCCTCACAAAATAATAGCCATATTATAAGCACATGATATAGAGGCAAATCATTATTGTTATTATTTTTGAATGGCTGCATTGACTTTTCAAGGACCTTTGTTCCAGTGTCTGCAGGATGAGAGGTATGGCAGGTATTTAGTTTTAATATTTTGAGTATGAAGGTCCCAAGAACATGATTATTAATAGATACCCATTTGTCTTTTGGAGACTACACAACTGAGTTAATAACAAGGGGCCAAGCCAATACATCTGCCATTCTAGTTGTATAAAGGAAAGTATTTTTGTGATAAGGAGACTGTCAGGGGAAGTTCATGTTTTAGCTGCAATACATTAATCTTGTCCCCATAGCCAATTCACCTTTAAAAGTAAGAAATGCAGGACAATTTTGAACCCAAGAAGAGAAGCTTATTTATTTTGTTTTTGTCTGTTCAGTGTGATAATTGAAGGAAAGGGTTGGTTGAACTAGAAGTTCAGGTATTGGTGGTAGCTAAAGGGATGTCTGACTGCAAAAAAAAACAAAAAAAAAACACATAACACAGTTCAGAGTCTTGCATTTTAGAGTGATAGGATGGTTGGAATTTTTTTGGAATTAATTAGCTGGCAATAATTGCAATGCCAGAATCACAGCTTGAAAAGGTGAGATTTTGGTTGTCCGTTGACCGCATTTTCTGAGGATTACACCAAAAATTAGTATGGTGTGTTATATCTTTCAGCCTGTTTGCAATCCATCTTACATGGTAAAACATATTACAGACACACTGAGAGATTCAGCCAACAAAGTTACGGTGACAGGTGGCAGTACAGGAAGTAAGAAAGTGACTGCACCTCCTTTTTGGTATATGTCTTTCTGATCTCTATACTTCAGCTCTAGAGCTACTATTCAGTAAATTCACTAATTACTGCCTGGGCATCATTCTCTGATTCCCATCCCCAGATAAAAAATCATTATAGCAAGAACTAATACTTACAAACCTATGGTGTAGAAACAAATGGTTCCAATTAAATGCAAAAAAGAGCAGCATTGTCACCTTTGAAGAATATTTTTTTTCCAACAATTTGCAGTATCGCCTGTACCTTACTCCAGACTCACATGGCAGTCAGGGAAATAGGCACTGGTAAACAATTCTCTCATGTGTTATCGTCATGTGGCAACAGTATGTCAAAATTCCTGTCTCACCCAATGATTTGTAAGTGTATCTCATCCAGGACAAAATATGTTATCATCATTTGTGCACATTGCTCTTTTCAAGATGTACCTAGCCAGACACATCATGCGATTAGAAAGGCCTGAAAAGTTTCAGACAAAAAAATAAGATTTTTATTTTTATTTTTGTCTAAGGGCCATTAGCTGTAAAGAAAGTCAGGAAGCACTATCCTTATTCTCAGCCTCATGTAGAGAAAGAAGCCTCATAGTCTGTGTAATTAAGGACACTGCCTACTAAATCTTTTATACCTTCACCAAAAATTTGCAAGGAATATTTTGGGCATATTTGGTTAGAACACATATAGAGCAGTGAAGAGAAGTTATATATATATATATATATATATATATATATATATATATATATATATATATATTGGGACTGTTTTCAGTCTTTAGTGTTGACTAAGACATGAAGGATCAGACTTTGATAAATGCTTTTGGAACTTAAAGGAGATGATTTTGTGGTAATCTAAGCTGTCTAAAAGATTCGTGCCATTTTTTTTTTGATATCCCTACGCATGATTGAAGACCTGCTAGCCATGCACCATCTGCCCATATATGGTCACTTTCATATTTGACCTTGCGGCTTAGCTTACAACTGTATGAACTGCTGGATCACCTTTGGTATGACACTGAGGTCCACACTGCATCTAGAGAGGTTCATCTTTCCCTCTGTCATGTGACCATGCATTTATCAATATATGATCAGGAGCAGAAGAGAGTTGCTGCCTGCAGGAATATTTACTCCAATACATGCAGGTAGATTTTAAATTAGAAGTGCTCTCAGTCTGTTATGACTGATCAGTTTTATTTCTGAATGATCAACTTTCAAGCATTCATACAGAAAGACAGTTTTAGGAGAAGACAAAAGGTGCTGACAATATGTTATAATATTAGATAAATTCCTCCAAGTAATATTTTTAGTGCACTGAAATGATGTGTACTCATATGAATATCACCTGTAAAGAGTGTTTTTCAATTATATGCTTAAATGAGTTCTCTAAGACAAGCACCTATGGTTCACGTAAGCAAATAGAGCCACAATGAAATGTAACTATGAGGACAGATTGTCTATATGACATTTTGACAAATGTAGGCATTAGATGTTGTTATAGTACCTGGTTTTCAGTACTGCCTGTTGCTAGACAGCAGTTTTTTTAGCTCCAAATAACATCACATAAAAATAAATGTTATCTAGTATATTCAGATATGATACTTTTCAAATAATATATAAACTAAAATAATGAATAGTTGCAAAACCTTGCTGATAAAATTTTGGAATTACTCATTTGAATAACAGGATAGAAACTATAGACTTTTGGGGGTAAAGAACAGTTATATCTACATTGTTGTCTTTCATGTTCTCTTATTGTAAATGTTACTCATATTTCTCTGTTTCATACATTCCACATGAAACTGAAGACATACATGGTCTAGTACTGAAATAGATAAAACACAGTAGACTGAGTATCTGAGCATTTTCACTCATCAGTTTTGAAAATAATTAGAAAGTTATATAACAAAGGTATTACAAAAATATGTTTTCTTCTATTCTTCTTCTTTTTTTTTGGGGGGGGGGGGGTTGCTGTTATTCCTGTGTAGTTTGAGATAACCATTGGAATTAATCGTATGATTCTGATGCATTTGTGGATTCTATCAATAAAGAATAATGAGGCTTAAAAAAAAAACTTGATGGTAAAATCAATGTACTGAGATCCAAGACGCTGCTTACTTGGTTGGAGGGTAATTCAATGTATGGTGTATGAAGTGAGATGGGGACGCTGCTTCATAAGAAAAGTAAGCAAATAAAGGTATAGACACTGCTTACTGGGTCAGGATGAGTAAAGTCATGTCATCCTGAATTATTTGGTTGGATGGGTAATTTAATAAATGGGATATGAAGTGAGTCTTGGATAATGCTTCATAAGTAAAGTAAGCGAGCAGAGGTATGGATGCTGCTTACTGGGCCACGATGAATAGGTACACTGTCCTGATTAACATTACAAGGATGTTTATGCTGTGTTTAGAATCAACTATACTATGTCCAGTTGTAATTAATAAATTTGGTGATCAAAGCTATGTTATGGATGTTTTAATAAAGTTTGTCAAATGTCATTCGGTGTGATGTGTTTATTGAAGGGGACCAGGACAAATAGTATTAAATTGACAATAGACACTCATTTTAATAGCATGGGCTTGAGTATAATAACACTACTGTTTTAACTTGTCATACATGACATACACTATATTGAACATCAAGGGGAAGCATGATGATTTTCTCATATAATAAATGTGCATAAAAAGTCATGTAATTGCTTTAACTTGAATTGTGGTTTTCTAACCCATCTTGACCATACATAATATTTAAGTAGTTACTGAGGTAACTAATATTTTATACATGAAATCAAACTGAAAAAGTTATTCAAGGGAAGCAATAGAAGCCTGAACTAGGAATGTCACAGAATGCAGCAATCACATTCTGAACAAATAGTATTAAACTGACAATAATCACTCAGTTCAACCTTTACTGATTATACAAAATAGAATGTTGCCATTTAAATCTAAAAACTTTCAGTATATGCCATAAAATGGCAATTTATGAATATGGAAAAAGAACTTGTAATCGTTAATCACAATAAGTGACTTTGTTGTTTTTTACCTATAATTTCACTCATTTTATAATAACAAATAAAAGATATGAAAATCCGTATGTGTAGGAAATGGGAGAAGAGGGATGCACTGATAATTAAAATGCACTAACTTTCATCAATGTTCACATAAAACAAACTTGATGCTTTATGTAGGTTAGCAACAAATAAAGTGATTACTTAAATGCTGGCAAACAATGAAATATAACTTGATATATCCAGTAAAATACATTGTACTATAAACATTAGGTATAAATAGTATTACCATCTATTTATATTAAGTAATACGTTTTGAAAGACTTCATCAATAAGGGTGAATATGTTAAATAAATGTGTGCTATACTATTTTATTGAGGTTTTATATATGATACCTCCTACTTTACTATGATTGAATTGCTTGTCATCTATCTTTCATGTAAATATGAATTGCTTATACAGTAAGTAGACATTTATATTGTATTAGAATTCTGTCTAATCTACAAAAGTACTATAGCTGTTCAAAGTAATATAAATATTGCTTATTTCTATTACAAATATTCTCCATATGATAATTAAATTTATGGAGCTCAGATTTTCTGGATTGTCAAGGTATGAGTGATAATCTGATGGACTTAGGTTTATCCATCAGATTAGGAATGATTTTCATTCCATCACTAGTGCAGATTTTAGTTTTGTTAACATTTATTAATTTAAATTCATTTCACAAAAACATTTTTAGTATGCCTGACCAAAACATTACTTTATTGGTAAACAAAGTATAAAACTGATAATTTCCTTTAAAAGCTCAAATATATGCTTTCTAGTTTGTACCTCGCTCCTAGGAGCAAATCAATCCAAAAATACTCGCCAAAGTAGAAAAAATGTTGTTTAATAGGACAAAACAATCCACCAATGTTGGACACAACATATAGCAGGTTACTGGTTCCGTTTCATCAGACAACATTCAAGTGCATTTCTCACATTTAAATATTCACACTCAAGTTCTAATTGGCTAAAACACTTAAAGCAACATAAACCCCTAAAATGCCTGATTAAAGTCTACTATGTGTTCTATAAAATATGTGTTACATGGTACATACAAAATGAATGCATTGAGTAAAAACACCTGCATCACACTATTCACTTACAATCTTACCAGAAATATATATAACTACTTAAAATATGGTAAAACATGTGAAACACGTTTTTTCACCACATTCTGGTTCATTCATGAACTATATCTACTATAAAATCACTTAGAAAGGAGCAGCATTAATTTTCCTTCTCTATCTTCATTCTTACAAGTGCCTTTAATTTCAAAACTGGGACAATTGAAGCTCTATCATTTATGCCCGGCCATCTATCAGCTTGTAAAAATATCTGCCATTTTAATTCTTTAAGTTCTAAACTGGTACCCCATGGTGTCCTTTCATTAATTTTCACATGGTTGATTGCCATGAACTTGAATGAATGTCTGACATTTTCATGAATATGACAGGCTAGGGCATTATTAAGATTTCATTTTTTAATAGCATATTCATGCTCATAAATTCTCTGATTAAATCTCCTCTCAGTTGTTCCTATATAAAAAACTGAGTATGATTCACAAATGGCTAAATATATCATAGGTTTTGAGTTACAATTGTGTCAGGCTTTAAGTTTTATTTTGAAATTCTTGACTTCAAATTAATCTCCTGTTCTGACTTCATGGTGCCAGTTACATGTTCCACACTTATACATACCGAAATGTACTTATGAGCAAGGAACTTGACTAGTTCTCAACAAGTTTTTCATGTTCCCACCTCTCCTATAGGTAATGACAGGTTTATCACCTAAATGAGTTCTAATGTTAAAGTCTTCACTAAAAATTTCCCAGTTTTTATTAATAACCCATCTTAAATTGTGGAAATCATGAGTGAAAGTATTGGTCAAGGATCTTGTGAAACCAGTTTCCACCTCTGCTTTTGTGTTATCAAAAGATGGAACACTAACAGAAGACCATTCAGTTGTTGTGCAACTCCCTCCCTAAAAGATCGTAATTCACTCGGTCCTTTCTGTCTGTTAATAATCGGCCTAAAGTGTCCATTTTTTCTTTTTCTGATAACCTCTTCTATTAAATTATTGACTAAATCTACTGGGTAAGCCCTTTTTTATAAACATGGATCTCAAATCGGAACATTCATTTAAGAAATCTTCCAGTCTAGACACCATACGAGCAGCTCTCACCAAATGACCCTTTACAACTGATCTTTTTTGATGCTCCGAGTATGAGCTGCTGTAGTGTAAGAAGGAATTCAAATAGGTTTTCTTTCTATAAATTGTTGTTGCATATACTTCATAATTCTCATCCTTAAACAAATGCACATCTAAATAGTCCATGTGGCCCGTATTTACTACCCAAGTAAAATGCAAGAACATAGTTTAGTGTTAATATATTCTAAAAATTCTTCCAAAACTTTTAAGGATCCTTTCCAAATAATGTTGATGTCATCCTGAATCCTGTAATAAACTTTTATAAGGGTATGATAGTTGGATTGAAAGACATACTTCCTTTCCCAATATGCCATGACACTATTGGCATATGTTCCCCCCCAAGCCATTCCCATGGCTATTTCAATTAACTGTAGGTAATATTTATTATCAAATGATATAAAATTGTTTGTTAATACTACCTACAAAAGTTCCATTATAAGGTTTATTTTGTTGTGGTCTACTTTACGTTTTAACAATAGTTCATTAACCCAATGTAAACCAATATCTCATGGAATTACTGTATACAGTTCCCTAACATCAACAGTGACCAATATGTCATTCACATCATATTCTATTTTATTGATGTGCTCTAAAAATGTCCAGGAATCCTTGCAGATTTGGTTCTCCTACTTTAATATTGTCTTGAGTTCGTAATCCAGGTACTGGGCACATGCAGATATTATAGAATTTCTCCCATCCACAAGGGGCCTCATAGGGGGATCAGGGAAAAAAACCCTTGTGGATTTTAGGAATCCCAAAGAAAACAGGAATTCTAGGGGTTATGATGTTTAGGTAGTTGTAAAGTTTGATGTCTATTCTTTTTTCCAAAAAAATATCAGTCAATTGGCATTATATTTTCTTATAAGTCCCATTCAACTCATTAACAAAGACTTTCTTATAACTGTCAATTTCTAAAATAGTTTGCATTTTATTACTGTACACATCAATATCCATCACAACCACCCCACCCCCTTTATCTGGTTTCGTAATTCTGACATTCCCGTTCTTTGAGTACCTCAAAATGTTTGACTCATCCTCACTCAAATTCATAGTCAACCTTATTTTTATGTGTATATAAATTGTGAAGAACCAGTTCACACAATTTCTCATAAATTGCAAGCTTCAGGTGCAAAAAAGGATTATAAGTAGAGCTGATAGAATATAGATTATGACTTTTGTTCTGTCCATGATTCCCATGTAATAAAGCTAAATTTAATTTTCTTACATAGAGCTTAAGGTCAATCATGGTGCCAATAATATTGAACCCTTTAGAGTGTACAAATGTCATGCCCTTCAATAAAAAATCATCTATATGTTCATCAATACCTAAATCAGAATAATTATACACTGCAAAATCTTTCTGCTGGTTATAAATTATCTCATATTCACTGTTTAAGTTCATGCTGGATAAAACAATGTCAGTCACATTTTCATTCATGCATTTATTTGATTGATCAAAAAACTTAAGTTTCATTATTTAAACTTTCAGTTTCTGTAGAAACTTCACATTCTAAATGTTCTTGACTCACACAGGAATTGTTTGAACTTGTGATGTCCAAAAAACTGGAATTTATGATCTCCAGTTTTTGTTTTTGGGTCTTGTCCCTTGAAACCCCACTGCTGGAAACCCCATCTGAAACTACTACTTTGCATAAGAATTGTCTTTGGTTCTAAGCCACACACTTCTTCTAAGTTCAGGATAATCTTTCTCATAGTTCAAAGCTGGCTCACTTGTAATTTCAGCTACCTCTTCTTCAAGCTCATACTCTGTGGCTGTATAAGAACGCATTTTCTTATTGCCACCATTATATTTAGCCTTTTTTATGAGCCTGGAGGTCTTGGGTAAGCTGAACCGTTTATTTAGCTTCCCAGCTGTTAGTTTATTAATGTACTGGTCTATGCTTTTATAGATCCTTAGGTGGTCAAACTTCATGGTGTCATACTGAGCATCCTCACAAATAGCTTTATCTAAGCCATTCTTTAAATAAAGAGTCTACTGTAATGTTATTGTGCTTAACTAGCAAGTCCAGTAACTCAATCCCAAACTTATCAAATAACTGCAACAATTCAAGATGGAGAATGTAACTATGACCAAGTCCTGTTGGAAAATGCCATAACCTTAAACCCTTAGGGACAATTTTTGGTCTAATGCATTCTCTAAGGTATGCGTTTTCTAACTGCAACTTTTTACAACATAAACGATTGCCATCAAATTCATCCAGCTTACCAATCAAAGTTGGTGTGCTTTGTCTTAAATCCACCGTAAAAGAAAGTACAGACCCAAGCCCCGCTTTTAGAAGAGGTATTTCCTTCCTTAAAATACCATTACCAACAGGTTTGCCATTCCATGTACTCACAACTCTTGGTTCAGCTTCTTCCAAAACAAAAACATCATGATGCAAGTCGTTCACATGATCTGCAGCACAGCTTGCTGCTAGGCATAGAGGGGTTGAATTAAAGTCACAGGAAGGACAAATTCCTTCCCTAGGTGCATTCAAAGTTCCACAAGCATCAGAATTCTCAGAAATACGATCCAGTGATATAAGTTGTCAAGCCTTTGACTCAGCTGCAATATAAGGGCAGTTAAATTGCCGATGCTGTTCTCTTTTTCTTTTGGTGAAACAAACATTTGCTCCTGAACGGAATCAAGGTCACTGCCTGAAGCCATAAAAACTGTAGAGAACCAACTGAAACAAACTGCAGAAAGACAAACAGGCTGTGCCTCATTCCTAGGAGCAAATAAATCCAGAAATACTTGCCAAAGTAGAAAAAAATGTTGTTTAATAGGACAAAACAATCCACCAATGTCACACACAACAGATAGCAGGTTACCAGTTTTGTTAGATTTAAAGGACAACATTCTATTTTGTATAATCAGCATTGGTTAATCTAAGTGATTATTGTCAGTTTAATACTATGTGATTTCTACATTGTGTGACATTCCTAGTTCAGGCTTCTATTGTTTCCCTTGAACAACTTTTTCAGTTTGATGTCATGTATAAAACATTAGTTACCTTGGTAACTGTTTAAGTATTATGTATGGTCAAGATGGGTTACAAAGCCACAATTCAAGTTAAAGCAATTATAAGACTTGTTATGCACATTTATTATATGAGAAAAATCATCATGCTTCCCCTTGATGTTCAATGTAGTGTATGTCATTTATGACAAGTTAAACCAGTAGTGTTATTATACACAAGCCCATGTTATTAAACTGAGTGTCTCTTGTCAATTTAATACTATTTGTCGCGGTCCCCTTCAATAAACACATCACACCGAATGACATTTGACGACCTTTATTAAAACTTCCATAACATAGCTTTAATCACCAAATTTATTAATTACAACTGGACATAGTATAGTTGATTCTAAACACAGCATAAACATCATTGTAATGTTAATCAGGACAGCGTACCTACTCATCCTGTTCCAGTAAGCAGCAGCCATACCTCTGCTCACTTACTTTACTTATGAAGCAGCATCCAAGTCTCACTCCATATCCCATTTATTGAATTACCCATCCAACCAAATAATTCAGGACGACATGACTTTACTCATCCTGATACAGTAAGCAGTTTATATACCTCTACTTGCTTACTTTACTTATGAAGCAGTGTCCCCATCTCACTTCATACACCATTCATTGAATTACCTTCCAACCAAATAAGCAGCATCCTTACCTCTGCTTGCTTATCTATTCCGCAAATGTCCTCCAGCTGCTCATTTTCCTTTCCCCAGATCCTTGAAATGAACATCCAGACACCAGAGGGGGAACAGAAGACGGCAAGCCTGTCCCTCTTCTCCATCAACCAGCCTGACCAGGCTGTTCCTCCTCCCATCTACCCAAAATTGTTCAACCAACTACCTCCCATAAAGGGAAGGATTAAGCCAGACATCATTCTGTGTATCCATCATCTGTAAAGTAAATTAGAACCCCATCATCAACCCCTCGCCTTGACATACCAGCACTGAAACACGCCATAATGAAACTAAATGAAGTAAGATTACCCATGACCCCACTGTACCACCAGAACATCCACTCTAAGAGAATGCATTCCCTTTTAGTCCACTTCCTTCCAGCCACTAACCATGGCCCAACCTTTTTGGAATTACAACCTAGAGCCAGAACAAATGCCAGAGAGACTATAACCCCTTGAACGCAAATCTGCACCCAGTCAAAAAAAAAACCCTTAGCAAGTCTCGAACCCAGGAACCTGTCAACTGTAGCATATCACATTAGCTCACCAAACTACACAGGTCTGGATGTGCAGTAACGCAACTACTGCAGGGAATAGTCTTAACTCCAAAACTTTAATGACCTAACACTAATTGCCAGTAAATCAGAACCCCTTGACCTAGTTCCTGAAAACTCGCCTATGACTAGCAATGAAGTACTCTACTTGCCAACCTTAAACACCCCCAATTCACTCATTACCAAATGGCAATCAAGACTAGCATCCAAGCCACCCCATTCAGAATCTCAGCCCCCCCACTCACTTCTTCCTACCAACCGTCCTAGCTAGACCACTCAAACTACTTACCATCCTTAACCACTGCTTGTCCCTGGTCTTTCCCTCGAAGGTTCTCTTCCCTTATGTTACCTTATACCTCTAGTAAGGAATTAAAACCTGGCCTATGGCTGCCATATCCTGCAAATAAACTGCATGACCCATACACCTGACATAGCAAGCAATTGAAAGTGAGCCCTTATTCCACACACTCTCAGTAACCTACTTCAAATTAAATAAAACTGCAAAACATCCCCTGCAATTGTTCCTCCATCCTGACACCCAACAAATCCCTACAACCCCCAAAATTATACCCCCAACCCATCCCCTAACCTTTGTGAACTAATGCAAGTATTACAGACAAGGCATGTCTGCAAAATAACTTGACTAAATTGACCATTTGGGCACAGGAAAACAATATGCAGATAACTACATAAAAAACTAAGCATATGAGATTTGGGAGACAAACTGAAAGGTGAATATTTAATACAACACACAGTGATTGAAACTGTAGACTCATTTAAGGATCTGGATATATGAGTAGATTCAGCTATGAGTTTTTCTAATCATATTAACCATTTGGTTAATGATAGGTTTGCCACTATAGGATGTATAAAAAGATTTATAAACTTTAGGAAATTAATATAATGAAGTCATTGTTTGTTACATTAGACCAAAACTTGAGTATGGAATAACAATATGGAAACACTGTAAGAGGACAAGCCTCAGTAAACTAGAAAGAGTACAGCGGAGCTATATCAAGGGCATCCATGGATGTGAAAATCTAAGTTATTATGAAAGACTAAAATATCTGAACTTGTACAGTGTCTCTTACATATATCTAAGAGGAGATCTTATTCAGGTATATAGGAAATTTAGGGACAACTACATTGGGGAATGTTTGGGGTTATCAAAAAGTACTAAAATAAGGGCTGAACTTGGCTAGATTTTGTGAGCCTAACAGCCCTTAACTTAGTAACCTCCTATGATCCTGTGATTGTTGTAAATCCACACCATCAGTGGGAACCCATTACTTTCCAGAACAACCTCTAGCTCTGCTTTACTCTGTCTTCAACATACCTCTTCCTCACCTGCCCCTACAGTACCCCAACTGCACCAACTCTGGTGTGCCTTAATGAATACCGAATAAAGAAAAAAACTCCAGCAACCAAACCTCCACCCCAGAAAACCCCATTACCTTTGACATCCATGTCCTTAGGCCATTAATTTTTACACATTGCAAACCCCTATCTGTGACCTCCTTAAGCACCACTGTAGCAACCGTGACGTCCACTGTAACAGCCTCCATCCCTTTCAAGCCTTCTTTTGGGTCATTGACCGATGTCCTTGCTGTGGTTCCTACTTGCAAAAGAAAGTAAAACAGTAAACTCTTAGCATACACATAAGTCAATAAGTATTTGGTTGAGTGCAGACTGGGTCCACCGTGTTCATCAAATGCACATCTACTACATGAGCCCCCAACCTCTTTCCCACGAGAGTGCACCTTAACAGTTCCTCTGGTAATTATCACTTGGTCTCACCCCTTACCCTGTGTATTAAGCTAGCTATGAGGTCTGTGGACTCCGCACCATGAAACCTGCAAAGTTGAAGAATGGATGTAAAGTATGAAGTTAAATCCTGTCCATTCCAGCTCTTCTGAACCATGACCCTGTACAGCACTAGCCGTGATATTGCACAGCAAACCTACCTCTCAACCTCTTTGAGAAAACCAAGGAAAAATGGTAAAAATACAGTTGAACCAAAGCCCAACAGCAAAGAAGAGTCACATGTCCCAACAACCACTCCATCCTCTGAAAATTGCTGTAAGAAAGGTTTCAGATCCACCGTTAAAGGATCCTGGGTATCATATTAGTACTGAAGTGACTGAAATCCTCAATAATTTTCCCCAGAAACCAGAAAGTTTATGAACAGACCAATCTTATGAAGCAAAATCTGCACAATCTGAAGAAATCTGGACAGTGTATATACAGGCTGCGTATCCATTGCACGTGATTCATTTCCTGGTTAAACATGAAGTTTCTGAAAAGCTTAAAGTGCTGCTGTGACAGTGTAGACACCTATTACGAAATGTCATGTGCAACTCAGCAGTTTAGGCCAACCTGTCAATACCTCTAGCCCCTTCATAACGTCATTAAAGTACCTCATTTACCAGTGCCCAAACTGAAGGGGGACAACTTCACTCTACATCCCATATTTAATTTGTTGCTTGCCCCCCAAACCCCAAACTCCCAGAAAGCCCACCATGAAGAAACATTCCAGCAAATCTTCCCCAACTACACAACTCAGACCCAGATATCTAAGTACCTTCAAATAAAATAAAACCACACACCTTTCACCCCCACTAAAAGAAAACAGTATACCCAGCTCTGAAAATGCAACAAACAACTCCAACATTCACTGAAAAGCACAGCAACATGGACAAGCAACAGTAAGCCAAACATATTTAAGCAAGCACCTCCACTACTCTTAAATTCCAATCAGAGCAACAATCACACAAGGCAAACAAAATGTGAGAACATTGGCATGCCGAATCAAAGATGCCCTTGTTTTACGTCCGTTATGAAGATAGCGCAGTCATTTCTGCCTACTTAAACGAATTATCTGCAGGTGTACAAAGCCTAAAACAAATGACAGTCATGTCGCACATCCAAAAGGTGCAATGAGCCAGGAAACAACTATTTTGAAAAGCAGGCCTACCTTATAACCAAAGTACTATGCCACATCTGAACCCACCCCCAACCTTGCCAACACCATGATATCAAACCTGTTACAGCAGGAAATCTAGAGGAACCAACCAATCTAGCAAAATGTATACTGACAACTGCTAGTCACTCAGTTGACATACAGATCCAGGCCATGCCAAGTTCCACAGGCAAAACAGCCACCCTGTGTTCCTCCTCTGTCCTGCAGAAACAAAAGCAGTCTAGCCTCTCAAACCCACCCTGATAAAAGTCCCTTCAGCGTCCCATTCCGCATCCCTCAGCCATCACTGGCACTCCTCCAAAATGGCTGACACTGATGCAAACACCCTGGAACCAAGGATATCGTAATGAACATAATCAGGCCAAAAACTCATAGACAACTCTGCATCCCCAACATTCTACCCATTTGTTAAGAGGAGTCAGGCTGATAAGGGTGGGGCGATAGTTGTTTTAAATCATGATATGTATATTAATAAAATGAAGGAATTATTAGATGATGGAGAGACATACCAAAATTTAAATGGAGTGTTGCTAGACAAAACTATTAAAAATGTGTAAGCAGAATTATATGATTTGCTGTTGTGCAGTGTGATAGATAATGATTTATATAAGTATTTTTTAGTAGAAAGACCTGTAATTCCTGTTTTCAGCGGGCTACCAAAAATACATAAAGTTTTGATGGATCCTCCAATGAGATCTATTGTCTCAGGTAATGGTTGGCTCACAGAGCCTCTATCGATCTATTTAGAAAAACAATTCAGACCAATAGTTGACAATATACAGTCAGTAATTAAGGATACAAAACATTTTTTAGAGAGTTATGCAAATTATGTTTTTTTCAACAGAAGATGCTGATAGTAATCTGTTTGTAACTTTAGATGTGGTGTCCCTTTTTACATCAATACCGAATACAGTAGGAATGGAATATGTGTGACTGATGTTAATTGAAAAAGGGATGTCTAGGGACCACATTATGAGGTGTATGCTACTACTAGATATAGTATTGAGCAATAATGTATTTATGTATGATAACAAGTACTATTTGCAAAGGAAAGGGGTCGCTATGGAGACCCCTTGTGCAAATTCATATGCGAATCTAGTATTGGCATACTGGGAAGCCACTTATGTCATGGGAGATACACTGTCAAGTAGATACATTAGATACTATGGGCGTTTTGTAGATGATGTTTTTTTGATTTGGGGTGGTTCTAAACAACAATTAGAAGATTTTGTCACCTATATCAATGGGACAACGAATGTTCTAAAATTTGAATGTAAGAGCGCATCACAACAGATAGAATTTTTAGATGTAAAATTAACTAGAGAAGATAGTGTTGTGAGAACAGATATGTATAGGAAACCCTGTTGGAGAAATAATTTATTACATCGTAGCAGTATGCACCCAGGACATATATATCAAAACATTGTGAAGAGCCAAGCACTGAGGGTGTCTAGACTAAATAGTCAAGATGACAGTTATCATAATCAACAAAAAGTATTAACGGACACCTTCATGGAAAGGGGATACTCTAAGAAAGAGATAGATGGCATAATTAAAGAAAATACTTCTTATAGGGAAGGTAAAGGTAAACCATTTTTCCATAAAACAAGGACAGATAGAAGAAATAATAATGAGTTACACAGAATGGAACAAAGTACTAAGAAAAATAGAATAATAATTCCGTTTACAAATAGGAATTTAAAAATTAAAGAAATAATAAATAAAAATTGGGGATTATTAATGGTGAATGATGAGATAACTGAATTAGTGGGCACGGAACCTAGTTTTACATATAAGAACATGAAGTCATTGAAAAGATTGGTTTGCTATGAAGAAAATGTGAGAGAAGGACCACATATACAGAGAAAAGGAACATTTTCTTGCAGGAATTGCAATCAATGCATATATACGGTTAATGAAAATAAATTCATACATCCTGATACAGGGCAACAGTATAATTTTCATAGCTATGCTGACTGCAGATCTAGAGATCTTATATATTTAGCTCAATGTCAAACATGTAGGTCCTTTTATGCAGGAAAGACAAACAGGACACTTAGGGAATGTGTTAGGGAGCATATGTATGCCATTAATAAAGAAGATGAGGGGAATGCTTTAGCTAGGCATGTTTTAGAATATGGGGCTATACATAAATTCAAATTTAGAGTCCTGGAATTAGTTAAAAAGACAGGTAGATTGGGTGACATTAAGGTTTATACAGAAGAAATAGAAAATAAATGGATAATGAGATTACAAGCACATAGAGCCCGTGGTTTGAATGACAAAGTATCACTTAAACCATTTTTAGTGAAGCGCCCATATGTACATTAGGAAAGAATTTTGAAACACATGGCTATAGTATTAAATTGTTAATATTAGCATGAAAAAATATGTTTTATATATGTATTTATATTTTTTTTAAAATATGAGGTAAAGTTTTTTGAATATGTATTTATGCAATTGTTATATATGTATATATGTTTATATGTTTGTATAAGTTTTATGATTGCATTTGTGTGAGAGAGATGATTTAGTGATTTGATATTGTGCTTTCACTGCATGTTCTTTTGAAAGAAGTCTTTAGAAATAGATGTATGTATTTTTAAAGGATTAATTATTTTTATGATGTCATAATGACATTTATTGAGTGATTGGATGAATGATTTTAAAAAGTTATATAAGGTATGAGTGATATGAATAGGTATACTTTGGAAGTCTGATGAAACGTTTGCTAGAATGTGAAAGCGCTCACTATTGAATTCTGTATATGTTTTTCGTTTTGGATTAAACTGTTTTGAAGAATAGCTGTGGCGAGCCTCTTCTGTTGTTGCTTAGCAGGCAAAAGAATCACTGCAACACTGTCAGTCTGAACCACATTCTGTTTATTTTTTTTTTCTCTTTGTTTTTTTTAAAATCATTTACAATACACTCACAGTCACCTTTCCATGGCACCATCCACCCTCCGTACCAAGCCAATGACCCAACATGAACAGGTTTTGCAGCAGCATAAATCTCTGAAGGGGGCGTTCCTTTTTTTTTTTTTTCCTTCAGTTTGCCACTAATCTATGAAATGGTCCCAACTCCGAGACCTAACCCCAGACCTTCTGCGAAACTCCCTACAATGAAAAGGCATATGGCTCTCACACACACAAGTTATTGGGGCACCGACAAGCCAACCCCGCGAAAAGGCCTGTGCAAGCCCAACTGCACCTCTCCCAACTGCCGGATTACCACAGGATGAAGCCACTACCACCACCAATTCAACAAAGTAAGTCTGTAACTTAATAGTTGTCTGCTTTTCCCACACTCTTGTAGCCTAAACGGGATGATGCAAAATTATCTGTGTACTGCCTTTCCCCAATTTTGTAAAGCATTAATGTGTGTATTTTGGGTAGCATTCTAAAGACATGCATGCGTTAAAGGGCATGCCTTCATTGAAGGTTGGGCGTCGAGCTGGCACCTCGGCATTTCATAAAAATCTACTGCCAATCATTCGCGGACCGGAGTTCCGCTGTGGCGACCCCTTACCGGGAAAAAGCCGAAAGACAAAGAGCAACAACAACAACAATTAATGTATGTCTTTCTAGTAGATAATCTTCAGTGCTCCCGGCATCTGGCTTGTAGTCCGGAATGTTTGTAAACTTTCCCCGATGCCAAGGTTGTTAAAGATCTCCCACAGGAGCACTGTGTATGATATGAACGAAACTGCCCCGGATTTATGAGATCCAACCCCAATTAAGCAGGCAACACTTGTACCATCTGCAGAAATCCGTACCCTGAAGCAGCATACCACATGCCATTACACTTTACATCTCCCCCTTCTCTTAACCAAAAGTACCCATATCTGCACTGCAGGCCTAGTGGCCCACAATAAACAGATTAAACAGCCATGCCAGTTGACTCAAGGCAACTCCCTAGTCCCCAATAAGGGGGGGGGGGAGTGCAGAAATCTCACCATAGGGACAAGTCTAAAACCTCAACAAACCTAAAGGCCCACACAATCTCAAGGCCCACACAGTCTCAAGTAACCAACTCCCTCCCAAAATAAAATAAAAAAATATTATATTTACCTACACAGACCACCTGTCTCCTACCACCAACCCAACAGGAGTACCTACAAGTCATCTCAGATGTACACTTGCCTCAGCAAGTTTACGCCAAAATGTGATTACTTACCCAGCTACACTTGTCTAAACCCCTTAAGCCCTCCCCACCCCTACTTCATTTCCTCCCAATTATCCCTCCCTCCCTTTAACCCTTTCACCTCCCCAAGCCACTTAACTCCCACTAATATATCAATCTAACCCCTCTTGAAGATGTCCCAGGACAATTAGGTTTGTTGCCAAACCTCGTTTGTTCAGAATATGATTGTTACATTCTGTGACATTTCATGTTCAGGCTTCTATTGTTTGTCTTGAACAACTTTGTCAGTTTGGTGTCCTGTATAAAACATTAGTTACCTTGGTAAGCACTTAAGTATTATATATGGTCAAGATGGGTTATAAAAACTACAATTCAAGTTAAAGCAATTACATGATTTGTTATGCATATTTACTTATATAAGAAAATCATCATGCTCCCCCTTGATGTTCAATGTAGTGTATGTCATTTATGACAAGTTAAGACAGTAGAGTTATTATACCAAGCCCATGTTATTAAATCCTGTCTTTAATATCTCAGTTCAGCAGACTGCCTCATCTTATATGATGATTATATATTTTTTGTCTAGATTTACTAAAATCATACATTACATAACTGTTGTGTGTGTGTTTTTTTTTTTTGTTTGTTTTTGGCTGTTGCTTAGTTATTTGAGAGACCACAAGCTGTAATGCTTCTTCTTCTTATTAGCTGAGATAAGCCTTTCTTGATGTCATAGGAATGCTTGTAAACATTTATACCTAAATTTCCCTGAGTTTTGCCACAGTAAAAAGCTTCATATTACACAAGCACACAAAAGTATTTTTATAAGCCGTATTGGTCACAACATAAAATATTGATGTTAAGAATGGTATTAAAGAAACTTCCAAATCCCTGGTGACTTTTTTACCTATAAAAGGCTCAACTATGATGCTTCAAAACAGATGATAGAATGAACCAAGCTACTGGAATGTACTTTTCTTTCCACATGGCATGAGGTATGTGAATTTGTTTCTCTCTGAGTAATGTCTTTCCCATATCATTCATTAATGGCTTAACACACTCTGTTGGCATTACAGGTTATAATATCTTCTACCATCCCATCCAGGATTCTTTTAGTGGTGTCAGTTTTCAGTAAGCATTGAGCAGCTTTAAATTCTGCTTTTTCAGCAGTGTGGATAATGAAGCCTATGTATATTAGAAATCTACCATATAACACAAAATGGTTAAGGTACTGTTATATCTCACCTCAAATGGAAACGGAAAAGTATAAAAATTAGAGCTGCATCATGAATTAGTAACTCCTCCACCCCCACCATCTAGAAGTATGATTTTGTTAATTTATTACTATGTGTCTAATTCTTGTTGAGGTACTAATGTGACTACATTTTGAGGGGCACAGTGAAATGAGTGCATAATCTGGGTAATGGCAAGGGCTGTAGGAAATGCGTACGGTAGAAAGAGGGCCATTCTTTCCAGTGATGGGGGCCCCCCTCCATGGATTTGCAGTTACAGTTTGATTTTTGTGAGTGGAATGTAACTTCCTGAGGCTCTAAATCATTCCCCCTGGAACTTGCTAGCTTAGAATTCCAACAGGTTTAAAGAATTATATGCAAACAGATTTTTGTTTTATTTTATGCATGTAATACTGCCAGTTTGATATGGACAGGTTTCTTTTATTGGACTGAATTAAAAGTTGAAGGTTTTGGGATGTCTGTCATAACTGTGGCACAACATATTTTCATCTTTTTTAAACACAATTACAGGATTATATATATATATAAAATTATATGTTTCCGTCCTGTCAAATATTGGTGAAATAACCAGAGAAAATAATTGTAGTGGTGTGTAGGTTTCTTATGTTATTAGCTTCCACTAATGGCATCTTTTGCAATGGTTTTCAAGTATGTGCAGCATCTTTACTTCAATATTTTGCCATTTTTTTAGGATAGATTCCATAGGCAAAAGGCCAGTTGTACTACTCCAGGGGAGGAAGGAGTATCTGACATTGTACATTTCTCAAAAATTAATTGCCTTTCTAAAGTGCGCACAAATATAGCTACCAGTACTTATCTCCTTCTGTGTAATATCAGCACAAATAAAAGATCTGTCACCTCTCAGACTGCACTTGAGGAAGAGAAAGGCCTGCTTTTCTGGGATCTGTATAGGAATTACACAGTAGAAATATTGTTTGGTAGAGTATACTGTGCATATGATACATCTAAGACATATATTTGTCATTAAAACTTTTCTACATTTTTGTAGGTAGACCTATAAATACATATATTGGTATTGTACTTGTTAATCATGTAAAAGTTATCAATTTCCCTTTATCATGATCAAAACAAGATGCTGATCACTGAATGGTGAACTGATTTTTATATGCGTTTTGTTTTGTTTTATAACATAAGTTCATAGGTTCATAGGTGTGTACTGGGCTAATGGCCCTGGACCCTTTACAAGCCTAGCCCATAGGATTACCCTGGCATCATGCCTCCCGACGTTAGTTCCCAGTGCCTTTGTTGAGTAGAGCCACTGGAGTGATCTCCGGGGTGAATTTTCTATTTCTCATCCACTCATCAAGATTTCTCTTGAAGAGGGCCAGTGAGTTGCTCTGTTTGACATGTATGGGAAGTCTCTGGGTTATGAACCTGTCCCTCCAGCACATTCTGTTGATTGTGGTAATGAGGTTGAAGTCTCTGGAGTGTGTAGTGCAGAGGTATTGGGATTTCTTTAGATGTAGCATTTCTAACAGTGCTGGGTCAGACGTGGCTTTGTAAGTCAAGCAGAGATCGCCTCTAAGTAGGCAATATGAGACAGAAAATCGTTGCAGTTTTTTGAGTCTGTCCATATAGGACAAGTGTTTAAGGCTTAGGACCCTCTTTTTGAGGTAGTTTTGTGGCCTCTCCAGTTGTTGCAGGTGTCTACTGAGATATATGCCAAATGGGGCATTGTATTCGATCACTGGCCTCATGAAGGAAGAGTAGAGGGAGACAATGACCTCTTTCTTCCTGGATGCAAAACCCATAGTAATGAGATGTGCCACATAGAAGGACTTTCTGACCACAGTGGCAATGTGGTGGTCAAAAGAGAGGTTGCAGTCAACCTGTATTCCCAGATCTCTTATAACGCTTTCTGTGTTCAGTGGGCTACCATTGATGTGGTAATTCATGGGAACCGGGTTATTCCCAAAGGTGATGGCGACACATTTTTTGGCATTGAGCTTAAGGCCATGGTTCTGACACCAGTCGTTGGTCTCAGTGAGGCTTTTCTGTAGGGTGTCAACATTGGGAACTTTGTCAGCCAGAATCCCTTCATGTTGGCCTGGACTTCAGAGAAGTAGATACCAAACAGGAGAGGACCCAGGACTGAACCCTGTGGGACTCCACTCGTGAATGGTTAGAAGTCTGACTTGGAGTCAGCTACTTTCAGACTGTGGGTTCCATCTGTGAGCCAGTTTGCAACCTACCTAGTGATATAGGGGTTGATGCCTAGCTTAGTGAGTTTTTCTATGATTCCTGAGTGGAGAATAGTATCAAAGACCTTGACCAGATCAAAGTAGGCTGTATGAACCACCTTGCCTTCATCCACAGCTCTGGTGACTGACTCAAAGAAGTTGACCAAGTTGAGCAGGCATGATCTACCCTTCACAGAACCAAACTGTGTGGGATCCAGAGTTTGGCGATTCCCTATATCCTTGTTAATTAGGTCCATGATGATGTGTTCCATAAATTTGCATATCAGACTCATCAGGCTAATGGGGCAATAGTTCCCAGGGTCTGCAATCACTCCTCCTTTGTGGAGAAGGATGACTGTAGCAGTGCACCATTTGGTAGGGACAAAACCTGAGGTGAGGCTATGATTAAACAGGGCACACAAGTGAGGTACCAGTTCACTCTGTAGTTCATGTAGAACACAGCCAGGGATATTGTCAGGTCCTATAGAAGCTGTATTCATGGCCTTGGACAGTGCTGTTTTAACCTGTGCAGCAGTAATACTGATTGCCTGGCAATCTACTGGTATTGTGATTGGTCCTTTGGGAGGGGTAAAGTTGGCACTGAATCTGTCGGTTGTATATTGGCAATATCTGTTGGCTCAGTATAGGAGGTACCATTTTGCAGTAGCTCAGAGCAAATCTGGGTATTGCCATGGAGATTCTTTACATAATTATAGAAGGCCTTGTGGTTGCCTTTACTATCTGCTGCAATTCTGTTTTCATAGCTAGCTTTAGAGGATTTGATGAGGAATCTCACCTTTTTGTTGAGGCTGATAAGGGAGTTTTCCAGTCTTGGGACTTCACCTTATTCTGCATCAGTTTCCTCCTTCTGTTGTAGATTTTTTTATGGCAGGTGACCACTAGATTGGCTTCCTTTTCTTGGAGGAGAGCGTCTTGGTTCTATTGGGTATGGTGAGATCCATGCATTTGTGTACATGTTCATAAAGTGCATTGGTGTATGATTCAGCGGTCATGTAAATATTCTCTATTTGCATGGGTGCCATGAAGTTAGTCATCTCTGTTTTTAGGAGCCCAAAGTTAGCTTTGGGGAAGTTTTTCATGGTGATTACCATTGCCAGTGGGGGGGGTGGGAGGGATGTGGATTTCCAAGGTGATTAGTTTGTGGTTGGATCTAACCAGGGAGGAGTTGACTATTGGTGTAGAACAGTGGTCGCCCATGTTAGTAATGACCAGGTCAAGGATGTTGCTACTTCTAGTGGGGGTAAGAATAAGCTGATCCAGGGCATTGGAATTAATGCATTCCAGGAAAAGTTGGGCAAGTGTATTGATACATGAGTAGTTTTCCCAGTTAATGGAGGGGTAATTGAAGTCACCCAGTATGAGAGTGTTAGGTTGGACCTAATATTCTCCAGGGTGCTTAGAAATGTTGGGTGAGAGTCTTGGGATATGGTTGGGGACCTATGGCAGGCTATGACCTGAGTCACTGTCCTACCCAATGTTAGCTACACCTGAAGTATCTCTAATGCTTTATGTTGGGCCACCAATCTGGAGGTGTGCGCATCCTTTATGAATATGGAAACACCACTGCCTTTGGCGCTTCGATCCATATTCTGGGGCCGAAAGGTGTGGAATGATTTATAGCCTGGTAGTGCAGGGGTGCTTTCTGCTGCCCTGAACCAGGTCTCTGTTACAGCACAAATGTCGATGTTCTCCATTTTAAGGAATGCTTCAAGTGAGTGCATTTTGAGATTTAGACTTCTAGCGTTGAGCAGCATGACCCTCAGATTGCATTTGCTTGTAGCTGTTATGGTTGTAATTTGGTCTTTGGAACACTGCCTAAAAAATACACTATATGGGTGGCAAGAGCCTTGGCCAGTATCCAGAAGCCCAGGGGTGACAGATGCAGCCCATCTCTGGCAAGGCATCGATTTCTGTCAATCATGTAATTCCAGGCAGACAGATACTGGATCCCCTTAGAATGACACCAGAAACTTAGCCAATTGTTGAAATCAATAATTTTCTGCTTGTACTGTGGAATCATTCTGGGTGATAGTAGGATGCTGCTCAGGGCTAGGGTCATACCCGCCTGGGCTACATAATCCAAGAGCTCCTCCATGTCTCTTTTCATGTAGTCCAGGGAGGTACATCTCAGGTTATTCACACTGACATGTACAGTGACAGAGTCATATCTGTACCTGTTGTTGATGGACCTGAGTGTGTGCATTATGTAGTGGATCCTGGCACCTGACAGGCAGCTGACTGTTACTTTCTCCTTATTCAACCTCATGAGTGGGACATCAGTGTGCCTCACTATCAAGTCATCTATGACTAGTGTGTTGGGCATGCTGGTTTGCCTTAGGGACTTTGGATGAGTGGCACACTGTTTAGGAGAGCTGTGTGTCTCATGATTAGTGTTGTGTTGTGGTGGTCAGTTGTGTTTCTGCCTTGGAGATCTCTGCTGTTTGGGTAGATATTTATTGACAGCCTCTGTGAAGGTGGGTATGTGGTTTGTGTTTTTATGTGAAGGCAGTGCTGGTGTGTATTCTGGAGGGCTATGTGTTCCATGTGGTATGGTGCAAGTGTTGACCTTCTCCTCTTGACCAGCTATTTCAGACTTGGCTGGAGTGTGTGTGGCTTCCAATTTGGATATATAAGTGCATCTCTTGCAAGTCTCTGTGTTAAGAGGTAAGAGGAGAGGGTTGTCGATGTACATAAGGCAGTTGCTACATTGCCTCAGGATGCCCAAGTTCACCAGGTTAATAGGAGAAAGCACAGGGAACTGACCTTTAGACATGCCTGGAGGGGTGGGCATTAATAATAAGTACTAGAGTTGTATTCTTGTAGAACGTTTAGTGCTGGTAGCACTTTCGTGTACTAGAATAATTGCTACAAGAAGTCTGGTAAAGTTCTAGACTAATAAGCTAGCAAAAGTGCAGGAGATGAGAGAACTAGCAGATCTAAGGGAAAAATTGAAGAACAGACTTTGGCACCACTCAAAAGCTTACAAACAGTCCTGGATACAGAAAATCTGTATCTGGACTAGACTAGTTACAGGAAAGGTGGGAAACAAGTGCAAATGTGGGCTTTTAAACCAGAAAGTTGAAAGAGATGGAAAAACTGTTCAAACGGCCAATAAACAATTTCTGGGCCAAAAGCCACTCCTTTTGTGTTAGAGAGGCTACCTAGTCCTTACCACTCCCACTGATAAGCTAGAAGGCTTCCCTCCAACACAGAAAGGCTTGGGGGGCTCAGAAGCTTACTTACAGTCCTGGATACAGCAAATCTGTATCTGGACTAGACTAGTTATAAGAAAGGCGGGAAAATGCAAATGTGGGCTTTTAGACCAGAAAGTTGAAAGAGATGGAAAAACTGCCCAAATGGCCAATAAACTACAATTTAAAAACTACATAAACAATAAATATACCTCTTGTCCATAACTGCATTATATTCTAAATGGCACATTTTATATCTTAGTGCATAAAGTAACAAGCATGTAGTTTTATATTATAACAGCTAATTAGTCATCTATAAATGCATAACATTTTAATTTACTTTATTATATCTTAGTGGGTAAGATAGCAATTGTCAAATAAGCTACATCCAGCACTTCAAGGGTTTGGTTCCAATAATAGCCACTCGTGTTTTGTACAGATCTGAGCAAGTGTGCTAACAGGATGAAAGTTTTTAAGCTGCACTTGAAACTATCTATAAATGTGTTACCCAGTTAACAATTAATCATATCTGTAACTTTAGATGATAGAGTCACAGCAAATAAAACTAATCTAATAAGTTAAGCTTTTTAGTGTGTGAAGGCATAACAAGAACGGTAGCCTTACTTAAAAGAACAACGATCCTCTGTTATACATCCATAACATTCATTTTTAAGAAAGTGGATGGTATTAAACTTTAAGTCTTTTGGTATTAAACAGTAATTTCATGCCTGGCATCCCATGGTACTTAGAGGTGGCAAGCAATGCTCTGTCACAGTGTTGATTCACTGAGTGCTAATAGCAGGCTGTAGAAGTAAACTTATCAGGATAGAGGTTTCATTCTGAAACCTATACAAAAACTGCAATGCAAAGTTGAAAGAGTTTTGCAACACCTGCCCCACATTTTGCATTGGCCACATAGTTATTTGCACAGATCAGGATCTTGTGCATTGTGAACCTTGTAGTATTTAAAAAATATCTCCTTTGAATCTTAATCTTTTCCTAACATCTCCTTTGATTCTTAACCTAATATTTGTTTCCAATAAAAGGAAAACTAACAATGGAGAGATGAGTACTTCATGTCATACCATCAGCAAGAGACAAAGGGAGTATAGATTTAGTTTGTCAGTGTTGCCTTCACTATATCTGAATGCTCCCCTTTGAAATGTTTTTATGAAATCATAAACCACTCCATAGACTAAGACATTGTACACAGAAAGTCAGCTAATGGAGTAAAAAAAAAACATTTCACAGTCAGTAGGGATTCTCTTTCATGGCTGCTCAGAGCTCCTCAAAATATATTTTGTAAACACTATTTTCCCCATCCAGAACATCTTACCAGTCCCCCGCATTGTGTGCTTGCCACCTGGATACTCACCCATAAGGAAATGGGTGGCCCTTCTTTCTCTGCTGTTCCCATCATCCTTGGACTACAATAGCTGGAAATCAGTGTCACCCTCCCTGCAACCTACAAGGATGACCTATCCTAAGCTCTAAAAAGTCCTGGATACTCACCTGTAAGGAAACGGATGGCCATTTGTTCTCTGCTGTTCCCAATGTTCTTGGACTAGAATAACTTGAAATCAGTGTCACCCTCCCTGTAACCTACTCCTGGCCATATATTTCTCCCCACTGTTGTTTTAGGCAACTACACTTAGTACACATGGCCCCCCTTCTCGGCCACTAGATGGTAGTGTTATCCAAGGCTAATTAACTCCCACTAGACCTAACCCAAAGGAAAGAAATAATACAACAAGGGTTATAAACCAAAAGCATAAGGAATATACAGTCCTAGAGTTGCATTTATCCCATTCAGGTGCATGGTTAACAGTCCTGTTTATGCATAAGCATTGTCCCTATAGCTAATTTTGTGCCCACCATTATAAGTGCTTTTTCCAGATCAAATAAGGTGAAACTGACCTGGGAACATAAGCCAAGTGCTGCTCCTGATTGTTTTTTTAGGACTCTTGCCTCCTTCAGCTGGGTGGGTCCCAGCTCTATTCGCCCTCATTTTGCTCGGGCTCATTCTGCTCCCCTACCCTACCCCCATTCCCACCCACCTCCATTTCAAATTGATTTATATCCATAGACCACTCCTCCTCATTACCTCAGAATACTTCCCACCACCCTAACCAGCCTATCATTCTCAACAACCTAATCAGCCCTCTTAACTAGTCTTCTACAAACCTCATTGCAGAACTACTATTGCTTCACCTACTCTTCCAACTTTCCCCAATAAATAAACAATGTACCCCTTACCACATAACTCCAATTTACAACTCCTGTTCTGTACAATTTCTATCTCTACCCTGCTATTACTATCAGCCTTAGCAAACTACCATGTCCAGCTTCACCACAACCTACCCACCCCCAGGCAAGATGCATCCTTAAACTATAACCCAGCCCCACAAAATATTCTATTAGCCCCATACCTCTTCCAACTCTCCCACACAGACTATCACCTGCACAGACTACTTCCACCCATTAGAAAGTCCCACTCCCTGCTAAAATGCATTAAAACTATCATCAAGCTTAGCAAACTCTACTTATACCTACTGAAAAAAACTCACATGTTGTTGGGACATTCACCCCAACCCAAGTCCAGGCAAACTAAGTAACCCAAACCCTAATTAAATCAATTCCCTACACCATAGACAAACTACTTCTCTCCTCTTTATTAATATAAATGTGAGAAGTATTCTTAATAAGGTCCATGTCCTACTAGCTCTATACAAACTAGAAATTGTCTTACTAACTGAGACTTAGCTAAAACCAGATATCCACAATAATGAAATTACAGCTCCAGGGTACAGTATCATTCACAGAGACAGAGTAGGCAGAAGGGGAGGGGGGTTGCCATACTGTACAAAAAACATCTCATTCTTGAACAACTTCATATTACTATCCCAGACTTCAATAATGCTGAACTCATCCTTACCAAGTTTAAACTAAACCCCCAAAAATATATTAATATCATTGGATGTTGCATTCCTCCAGGGAACAATATCACAATCATGGAAAACCTACTAGAATGGATCTTAGCCACCCTACCCCAAGAAAATATCCTGCTATGCGACTTCAATTCAGATTGGCTCAACTGTTCTAGCCAAAATTCATTCACCCATATTAACCTCCCCGGATTTACCCAAGTTATCACATCCCCCACCAGAAATGACAAAAGATCCAAAAACCAATCTGTACTGGACTGGATACTTGTATCCCAGCCATCCCTGACATCCCTAGCTAGATGTTTGCCAGACATCCTCAGCAACTACCAACCAACATTCCTACTAAGAATAAAAACTCCCCAAATGAGCCAAGTAACACAACAAAAAGTCAGAAACAAAAAGAACTTTAACCATAATAACTTAATCTGCTATCTAAAATCTTGCAACTGGACCCTTTTGAAACAGTTAACTCTGGAGAATGCAGTACTATACTTTAATACAACCTTCCTAAAAATATTAAACCATCATGCTCCCTCCAGAACCACTAGAATAAAAACTAAATATGCTCCCTGGCTAACTAAACCATCCAGATCAATTCTCAAAGAAAGGGACAAAGCATGGATACAATTTCACAAAAACAAATAGACAAACAAAACTATGGAGTACTATGTAACAAAGCCAAGAAGCTCATCAAAACTGACAAAATCTCCTATTACCAAAATTTACAAGAAAGACATGCAAAAAACCAAAACAAATTCTGGGCAGCTATCAACTCTGTATTACGGCCAGGTAAAACTTCTAACCCCACATCTACAACAGTATACAACCAAGACAATATCCCCACCCAGTTCGACAAATACTTTACTGAGACAATCTAGGCCCTAGCTAATTAACCAAATTAATACCAATCACCCCACCCCAACAAATATGCCAACTACAAATGAAACACAAGATAATAGATCCAACTTTAGCTTTCAGCCAGTATCAATCAAAACCATTCTAAAACTCCTCCAAAAACTGAAACCCACCACCCTGGCCACCAATAAATTACCCGCAGACTACCTCCAAATAGCTGCAGTAGCTATAGTCTATCCTGTTGCTGTCCCCATTAACAGATCCATCTCAGAGTGTAAAGTACCCCACATATGTAAAACCTCCCATACCATACCACTACACAAAGGGGGTAACTCCTTTGAACTCAATAACTATCATTATATTGCTATTCTATCACCCTTATCAAAAAATCTTAGAAAGGGTCATATACACACAACTCATGAATTACCTTCAAGAAAACAATTTGCTATCTAAAACCAGCATGGCTTTAGATCCTTCCATAGTACCACCACCACACTTATATCATTCACTAACACCATTAATCACCATAGAAACAATGGTCAACCAGTCTCTGCCATATTCTTGGATTTGTCAAAAGCTTTCAATATGGTAAATCACCATAAACTTCTCCAGTCATTCTCCACCCTGAACCTCAGTACCTCCTCTATTGCATGGTTCAAGAGGTATCTATCAGGTTGGCAGCAGGCAGTACAATCGCAGAACCAAACATCCTCACTACTGCCTGTTTCATTAGGAGTCCCCCAAGGCTCCACCCTAGGCCCACTACTCTTCACTCTTTTCACCTATCAACTTGCATCTGCCATACCTAAGGCCTCAACAATTCAATACGTAGATGACACCACCATCATTTGTGCCACCCCCCACACTTGAACTCCTCCACTCCCAAACACAAAAATGCTTCTCACTAGCTGAAACCTGGTTAACCAATCACCAGCTTATTCTTAATCCAACTAAAACAAAACTACTCCTCTTCATCTCTATTAGATATTTCCCTCAAACAGATAACTTTACTATCACCTCTAATAACAAAACTGAAATTACCCCCAACCACACACACCAAACTCCTAGGCATTGAAATAGACAGCCAACTAAGGTTTGACTTGCACATTGCCCAAACAATCAAGAAAGACCACAAAAAACTAGGACTGCTCTACATAACAAGCAGTTTCTCTCAAAGCAATCTAAAACCACAATAGCCAGGACAAATCTGCTATCTACCCTCCTCTACACTTCCCCAGTACTTACTAACCTTTGTAAATCTGATCTACACAAACTAGAATCCTGCTACAATGAGATAGCTAGATTTGCTACAGAATCTGCATACAGAACACTTCACTGTCACTCTCTCAGAAAGCTAAACTGGTTGGAGCTCACTCTATTACTTCAAATGAACCAACGATCACTAGCACACAAGATATTCTACCACTCAGACAAAATCTCAGCCCTCCAACATCTTATTCATCCTCACACCACAACAAGAACCTTGAGCTCTAACACCCTAAGCCTCCTAGAAGTCACAAAACATAATAATGAGACAGAAAAATCTCTCTTTAGCCACTTCATTTCCAAACTCTTGTACCTAGCATTCAATAATTCCACTACCCAATTTAAAAAACTACTTAAAGCCCACTTCATGAACAACCAGATATGCTCCTGTCTCACCCCAGAGTAAACACGGGCATACAAGCTATAGTCCATACCTGCCCACCATACAAGCTATAGCCCTACCTGCCCACCTAACAGTCAATAATTCCACTATCCAATTTAAAAAACTCCTTATGCCCACTTCATGAACAACCGGCTATGCCCCTGTCTCACCCCAGGGTAAACACAGGCAGACAAGCTATAGCCCTTTACCCTACCATATGTCAAGTATACTTTCTCACCCTGTTTCAGGTCCAAGTGACCTTAATGTATGGAATGTATAAGTCTGCCATTAAAAGAATGCATTGCAATCTTTTGTAATTACAAGTCCGCAATGAACTGCATCAATTCTAAGTATAAGTCTGCAATTTTCTGTATGTATTATGCTATGTGCTATCTCTGAAATGTATATATTACTATGACTTTGTAGTATATACTGTCATATCCTTACTAATGTTAGATTGCCTGATTTGTACATAAGTGCCACTGTTCTTTAATTGCTTGTTCATGTATTGAAATGGAGCTTTTCTCCCCGAGCCTCTGCTGAAAATGGACCTGTGTCCAGTCAGACTTTCCTGGTCAACAAATGTAAAATAAAATAAACAAATAAAATGTCAGGTTAATGTGAAATCTAATAATATTGTTGCTGAATTCCCCTAACGACAAATCTACTCCAGTTAACAGAGGCCATATAAAAATTAGCCAGTCTAATTCAAGTTTCTAACACTTTTTACATTCTCTTAATACCAGCATTTATTAGTGGTATACAGCTTTAATTCAAAGCTACCACTGGAATTTTACTTGTTTTTTGGAAGTAATTTTTGTAGCTTTTAGGTTCATAGGTTCATAGGTGTTTATTAGGCTAAAGACCATAAGGGCCTTTTTAAGCCTAGTCATGCATCCCAAATCTCTGACAAGTTCTGATATCCTTGATAAGTATAAGCAGGGGTTTGGGAGATGAAACATTTACAAGCAGGAGCCTGGAAGATGAACAATTTGCAGGTTGCCTGTGTCCAATAGAGACATAGGTGCCAAACCAGGGATGAATTTCCCATTTCCCATCCAATTGTCCATGTTGCACTTGAATTTGGTTAGGGAGGAACTCTGCTTCTGGGAGCCTGTCCCATCTGTTCCATAGACTGGGTAGTCTCTGGGATACATACCTGTCTCTCCAGCAGGTGCTATTTATATCACAGCCAAGGTTTAAGTCTTTAGAACAGGTAATTCTGGTGCTATTTGTTTTGTGGATATGCAGGAGGTGCATCAGTGTGGGGTCTGATAGTGCCCTGTATGCTAGGCACATATCTTCCCTCAAAATCCTATAGGAGACAGAATACAGGGATATGGCCTTGAGGTGGTCTGCATAGGACATTTTACTTATGCCCTGTATTCTTTTAGTGAGGAACTTCTGTGGACATTCCAGTTGTTGGATATGCCTGGTTAAGTACATACCAAAGGGGGGGCATTGTACTCAATGATAGGTCTGATGAATGACAAATACAGTGTAACAATGACTTCTTTGGACTTAGATGATATATAAGTTGCGCAACATAGAATGACTTCCTCACCACTGTAGACACATGATGGTGGTCAAAGGCTAGATTACTATCTATGTGTGTCCCAAAGTACCTGACTTACTGGGTCAACTCTAAGGGGTGTGTTGTCAATAGTCAATATGATAGTTACCGGGGCTGGATGACTTCCCACAGGATACTATTATGCATTTCTTGCCATTTAGTTTTAGTCCATAGCTCTGACACCCGTTGTTTGTCTGTGACAGCCGCTCCTGGAGAATATTTGTGTCAGTGTGGAATTCGATGACAACTCCTAATTTGCAATCATCTGCAAATGCAGCCAGAGGCCACTGACATTGGCCTTGACTTCAGAGAAGTAAATGCCAAAAAGGAGTGGTCCAAGACCTGATCCCTGAGGGACTCCACTTGTAACTGGCCTCTTTGTAGAGGTGGAGGTGGACTCTCCAATTCTAACTTCCTGGGTCCTGTCTGTGAGCCAGTTGGCAATCCTTCGGGTGACACATGAGTTTGTACTGAGCCTCTTGAGTTTGTCAATTATGCCCAAGTGAGTTTTGTGTCAAATGCCTTGGCCAGGTGAAGGTAGGCAAGTGTAAACCCTTTTCCCTCATCCATTGCTTTGGTTACCTTCTCAAAGAAGTTCACCAGGTTCAGTAGGCATGATCTGACCTTGACAAAACCAAACAGGGTTGGGCCCAGTGTTGGGATGTTTACTATGCCTCTCTTGATCATCTCCATGATATTTCTTTCCATGGCTTTACATATAAGACTAGTGAGACTTATGGGTCTGTAGTTTCCAGAGTCTGTAGCTGGCCCACCTTTGTGCAGATGACTGTTGCTGTTCTCCATTCATGAGGCATGAAGCCTGTTCGGAGGCTACAGTTAAATAGTAATTCCAGAGGCCCAGATAGGTCATGTTTCATGCTATTTAGAAGGCATTCTGGGATATTGTCTGGGCCCATTGATGCAGTGCTCTCGGTCATAGAAAGAGCATTAAGGACCTGTTTCCTAATGATAGTAGGAGGAGTTATATTGGATGGTATTTTCTGAGGGAATGTTGAGGGGGAGAGAGGGGTAAAATTGGAGCTGAATTTATCAGCCAGGAGGTTTTCTATATATGGCTCATTATAGGTGGATCCATTTATGATAATCTTTGCACACAATTGTGTGTTGCCTTTGAGGTTGCAGACATAGCTAAGGAATGCTTTGTGGTTTTCCTTGGCCTGAGAGGCTAAACTTATCTTAAATTTGGCTTTCGTAGACTTTGTTTGTCTTCTGAGTTGTTTGTTTAGTTTGATGAGAGTGCTTTTATCCTGCTGGTTGCTGCACCTCCTAATTTTTGCCATGATTGTCTTCCTTCTGTTATACAGCCTATTGATTTTGTGATTCCACCAGGGTGGCTTGCTTTTTCATTAGTTCTGTACTTCTTCCTGGTAGGTACAACTGCCTCTATGCAGCTATTAATATGCTTGCATAGGGTTTCTGTGAACAGTTCTGCATAGGTAGCTGTGTTCTCAGGGTTTATGGGGGCTTGAAATGTTGCCATGTTATCACCTAACAGCAGGAGGTTATCCTTAGAGTAGTTCCTGAATATTCCAGGTTTAGCTGGCTGTCCAGGTTTTATTTGTACTTCAAAGGAGACCATTTTGTGGTCTGACCTTACCAGGGAAGACAGTAAACATTACAGTAGGGGGTGTGCATCTCTCTCCCATATTAGTGAGGACCAGATCCAGTATGGTTGCACCCCTCGTTAGTGTACTGACTATTTGGTCCAGGGAGTTTATATTTACAAAAGCCAGGAATCTCTGTGCCTGTATGTTTAATGTTTCTAATAAGTTTAAATACATGGTATGGGTTTATTGGGTCATAGAAGGGGGTCTATAGCTTGCAAGGAAGTGGTATTGGATTTTGCCTCCAGTGATTTGAACATGGATTAGCTCAAATGTATTGTCCTGTCTGACCAGCCTTGAAGTATATTTATTTCTGATGCAAACAGAGACACTTCCACCTTTAGTCCCTGCCTGTGAAGTAGCTGGTCTAAATGTGTGGAAGGCATTATAACCTTGCACTGTTGGTGTGCTCTCCGCAGCTTTAAACTATGTCTCAGTGACCGCACAGACATCAGCATTCTCTAGGGTGAAAAAAGCTTCTAGGGAGTGGAGTTTTTTGTTTAGACTCCCAACAATGATTAGTAATACCTTTAGATTTTCTTGGTTTTGATTTGCTATGTTGGAAGTACTTTCAGTATGGCATTGCCTAAAAATAGGCACTATGGGGGAAGACAATGTTTTAGCCAATATTTGAAAACCTAGAGGGGAGAGGTGCAAACCATCTCTGGCAAAGCAGTGTGGTCTGTTGACCATCTCCTTCCATGCTGATAAATACTGCACCCCCTTACAATGAAACCAGAAACTAAGCCAATCATTAAAGTCAATCATCTTTTGTTCATATTGTTGCATCATCCTTGGAGAAGGTAAAATGCTGCTCAATGCTAGGCTCATACCAGCCTGAAACACATATTCCAAGAGCTCCATGATGTCTCTCTTCCTATAGTCTAGGGAGGTACATCTCAGATCATTTACTCCCATATGGACTATGACTGAGTCATATTGGTACTAGTGGTCCAATGTCCTGAGTGAATGCATAATGTGGCAGATCCTAGCCCCTGATAAGCAACTGACCATGACTTTCTCCTTACTCAGCCTGGTGAGAAGGACATCAGTGTGTCTCACGACGGAGTCTCCAATGACTAGAATGTTGAATTGTGTGGGGGCTTGCCTTATGGTTTAGAGGTAGAAGCTCCATATGATGTAGCCCTATGTGTTAATGTGGGTGTTGTTTTGAAAGAATACATTTAGGGCTGTTGAGGGTATTTGTTATATGTACTTCATCTATGAGGTCTTTGTCATTTAGGAAGGTTACATTTAAGTGCCTCAGCATATTTCTGCTTTGAATTGTGTGTGATGGGTGTAGAGTGTGTACTACTGACAACCTTATTGACATTAAGAGTACTTTTATCTGAAAGCTTTGCCTCCAGGGACATTGTGTAAATACATTTCTCACATACCTTATCAGTTTGTTTGAGAATTAACTGGTTGTCATTAAACATGAGGTAATTCTACATTGCCTCTGGATGCCCATATCCACCAAGCTGGTAATGGAGACAGTGAGAAAGTTTTTATCCATGGCAACATACCATTTTTTATTGATTAGACAGTTGAAGTGAGAATATCAATCAATGTCAGGAGTATCCAGTTTGCAACTATGGGGACAGTGCTTGTCACTGCTGTCTAGTTGTCCTGTGTGCAACTAGGTATTGGAGACATTTCCGTTGTGCTTTTACATGAAAAATGTCACTCAAGGTGTCTGAGTCTGTACAGAGCACTACCAAACACTTGAGAGGAAACTAATACTTAGACCCTGAAAATTTAAGGATGAAGTATTTAGTTAAATATTCTGAAGTTAGAAGAAAATCAAAATCAAAGAGTACTTATTAAAAACAAAGAATTACCTTGTCAAGAATGACAAACCGCATGAATGGCAACTGCCTGGCTACTACTAGTTCTGGTCTCAGCACAGCTTCACTCTGCTGAGATGCAATGCTCCTTTCCTTCTTCTCTCACCAGAAGCAAAATGTTAGCACCAGTCCTATGATAAGAAGCAGGCCACAGCCTGATTGTTGATACACAGTCTTGTCCAAGATGATGCAAGGGTCTGTAGGCTTGTTGTAGCCTTTTCCTGCTAGATGCCATGAATAAAAAACAGACCAGTCAGGAACTTTAGCCACAGATATTCATTGTCCAACCAGAAACAGTCAGGAATCAATGCACTCTGCTCTTTCTCTCACCAAAAAGAGAATATAGGCACAAATTCCAAGCTGTCACCTATAAGGCAGTTATTAGGCTTTAAGGTGATCAACAGTCTCCAGGAAATAAGGGACTATATTAGAACCATGAAAATTCAGTTCAGCGAATGGCTTTCACATCGAAAATACCATTCATCGAACTCAATTTTGGGTGGGCTGCCCCTCCCATCCCCCACACTCCCCGCTAATTTTATACACCAACTCCAAGATCACACTACAATGAGGAAAAGGCAAATTTTCCGATCTTCACTGTACCGAGATCTTACTATAACAGTTTGTTGAACGGCATTTTCAATGTAAAATGCCATTCGCTGAACTGGGTTTCCTGGTCCTAATATAGATCCAGAAATAATGTCCCTGTGCTCTTTCTCTCACCAGGAGAAAACCAAAGCACTAATCCCAATATGACTACTGAGAGATAGAATTTGTGCTTTCCAATAACTGGTGGTCTTGCAATAGATGTTTAAAGGAAAGATGGAAAAAAATGGGTCACTCTCCTAAACACTGCAGTGTGCACTAAGCATTTATCTGTGAAAGAGGAGTAACTTAAGTTTTGCTATCTAAGTGGAGAGCTACTAACTTTAAAAGGGTTCCTATCACATAGTGAACTTGTACAAGTTCAAACCCCATATGGTCGGGACCATAAGTTCGAACTTGTACAAGTTCGAGCGTTTAAACGGAAATCTCTGTAAGGGGAGGTTTCCATTCATTTCAATGTGGTGTGATCTCAGAGTTGATATATTTAATTAGCAGGGGGTGTGGGGGGTGCAGCCCCCCATGTGGGGGTGCATGGGGGCTTGCCCCCCCCTGCTTACAACAGTTTATTTTGTTTTTACTTCTTTTTTTTTATCACTAGCCGAAGTTTTGTAACTTCAAACTGAATGGTTCGAACATTCCATGCTCGAAGTTATAAAACTTTGTCTATGTGATACAGACCTATTTTAAAAGAGCAAGATAGACTGAAAGGGGGTGGGCCCTTTTGCACTCTGGTTCTATGGAATACAGTGGGATGGCCAATACATTTAAATAGTTGAAGGGCAGTGATTTCACAAAATAATAATTTTGTGTTTACTCATAACAGCCAATGAAAGGGGAGAGAGAAGGAGATATGTTGTCAAATTAACATAAGGGGAGAAAACTTTTCCAAGATGTATTTGCCCTTGTGCGACTGTCTAACCAAGTCTTTGGGGTAGGTCTACTGTCTGTTGCAGTGGTGGGCAAAAGCCAAGAATTGTAGCTGGTAGCCCATCATAACTGTGTCTCTTATGGCATGAAGGGTATTATGACTTGCTTGCCGTAATTGCAGAATACTGAATATAATAATAGTGGGCTAATCCACTAATACAACAGGAGAACAAGTGATGCACAAAGTTGTTTTACTGGATGTGGTTCATTATATCAAGTCCCCATCCTATGCTGAAGCATATCAGTGAAATTTAAAAACAATAAAGTATACATTTTATACTCTGGGTGATTTATCGTCACAAAGGAGACAAAACCTAACATAATATTACATTGCACAGCCTCAGGCCAGGTTGCTAAATTTCACTGAAATGGTTCATTATGGGATCAGAATTCATGGAAACACCATTACCATGTGATCACTTAAATCCTTTCAATGGCATTATTGCTGTAACAGAGTTAGTGATATTAACAATTAAAAATATTCATAATTCTTAATATATATGTCATGCACTGGTTAATTATTTCCTCCTTTTACAGCTCTAAAATGCCACTCATTCATAGGATTCTAACCTTTCTTCTCCTTTCAAGCACCTTTATTTTTTTTCATTGCCTTATGGTAAGCTTTTGCATCTTGCATACTTTTAATTTGGGATTCGAAGTTTAGCTTTCTGTGTAGATTACTGGGTATTGTGTTATATTGTTAATCTTCCTTCCCATTTCTTTAGCTGTATTTGGATTTGTGTTATATTTTAGCTTGAGAGTTTTCTAAATAAGTCTGGAATAACATTTTGTGTAAATCCCATTTTATGAGTGGAGGGAGAGACCTGATAGGATGATCTCTCAGGAAGCTATAAAGGGGTCAGTGTGGTACAATGGGATCGCCTCACTGATGGAGCTGACATACTGACATCAGATAAGCCAGCACTGCTCATGAGGGTATGAGCTTGTGCTCTGATTTACAATGGAATAGGTTTGAATAGGTGCTTATTAGCTGGGCAGAGATAAGCCCTTGTGCCCCTATCACACATGTGCAGACGCATACATCTACATACTCGCACACGTCCACACATACACCTACATACTCACATACATGCACACACACACACACACACACACACATCTACATACTCACACACGTGCATAAACATACAAACATGTACACACTGAAATGTAGCAACACAGACACACCTACACACTCACACACATACAGGCACATTCTTGAGTGCTCACAAACATGCACATGCACACACACAGACACACACACACACACACACACACACACACACACACACACACACACACACACACACACATATATACTCACATATTAGTGCAGTACCCTACCCACAACATAGTCCTAAAACTCAGGTGTACAATTATGCACTAATTTCACAAAAATGTAATGACATTCTATCTACTTCATCTTCTGCAGATATGTATGCATGTGTGTGTGTATCTCTCTCTCTCTCTCTCTCTCTGTATACATGTGTGTATATATATATATATATATATATATATATATATATATATATATATATATATATATATATATATATGCACACATATGTATAAAATATTTATAGCTAGATAGATAGATATCTATACACTTATGCATATATTTTGAGAGAGAGATATCTACATATATAGATACACACACACACACACACACACACACATATACATATATATATATATATATATATATATATATATATATATATGCAAATATCTATATATACATATGTGCATATATATCTATATCTATATACATGTGTGTCTGCATGCGTATGTACCTTGGGATGGCAGTTAGTGCGAGTTCTTAACAAGATTCTTCCTGTGGTATAGGAATTGATTCCCAAAGTCTTCATTTTTTTACTGAGTGACCTTGAGCAAGTCACTTAACCAGACAGTGGTTTAGGACAATTAGGAATTTCTACTAGACTCATTAATGGCCTCCTGGACTACTGTCCTAGTAACTATCTATGAGTCTATGAACCTATTGATGTAGACCTGCTTTGTTATGTACAGATATGAGTAGCACTAACAGTTAACCTGAGACCAGACTGTAGGCCATTCCCTATTCTGGAAACCAGTCAGTACTTCATATTTCACTCAGTAGTAAGTCCTTTCTAACAGAAGGGAATGATGAGTCTATGTCATTCAAAGTGGGGGTGTGCAGCATATACCAATATCCATCTATATAATCTATATCTATCTATATATCTATCAGTCTACAGTATATATATATATATATATATATATATATATATATATATATATATAGGGTTCCTATTACATGACCGAAGACGCATTCTATTGAATGCGTCTTGGTCAAACTTAAAACAATGAAAAGGCAAAATAGCGAAGCGGCTTTTAAGCAAATTCTTTCCCAGGGAAAGAATTTGCTTACTCGTTACTTTGCCGTTTTCGGCACTGTAGTGCGATCTCGGACTTGGTATATTTAAGCGGGGGTGGTGTGGGGGGCATATGAATTATTTCAAATTTTTGGGGGGAAAATCACTGTTCTGAGCTTTCGAGATTGTAAGCTTTCACTTACATGGGGTTGATTATTCATCGTTCGCGTTTTTAAGCATTCAATGATATTATATATACCATATATATATATATATATATATATATATATATATATATATATATACACATATATAGATATGCACGCATACATATATAGATATCTATATCTATATCTATATATATATATATATATATATATATATATATATATATATATATATCTATATATATATATAGAGATATATATATATATATATATATATAGTGGTGTAGCGGTTAGTGTTGCTGCCTCACAGGAAGAGAGGTTCTCTGGTTCGATTCTCAGCTGGGGTGCCTTCTGTGCGGAGTCTGCATGTCCTCCCTGTGGCCACGTGGGTTTCCTCCGGGTGCTCCGGTTTCCTCCCACATCCCAAAGACAGGCAGCAGGTGGATTGGACACTCTAAATTGGCCCTAGGTGTGAGTGTGCGCATGTGTGTGCCTTCTGTGGAAGGTTGGGCGCCGGGCTGGCAACTCAACACCGTAAAATTCCACTGTCAATCATGAGTGGACAGATGATCCACTTTAGCGACCCCTGACCAGGAAAAGCCGAAATAAGATATATATATATATATATATATATATATATATATATATATATATATATATATATATGAGTCCTGCATTTGGTCTAAATGCAGGGTTGTCATTATCTGCTTAATATACTGCATTTGGTTGATATATGCAGATAATCAACATGTGTGTGAGATCGACAATTACCAGAGAGGGGAATATTCCTTTTGAAAATTGCATTTGCTTGGATTCTTTCTCAGCATATGAATGGTAATGTGTTAACATTTGGTTTGTTAAACGTTTGGGGTTGATATTTCGGAGATCAATATGTAGACACACACATACACACACACACACACACACACACACACATATATATATATATATATATATATATATATATATATATAAAGATAGATGATATAGATTTAGACAAATGTTTAAATATAGATTTAGAAATATATATATATTTATCTATATCTATATATATATCAACAAGGAGGAAATGTTAGACTATCCTAACTGCTTTGTTAAGTATATCCTGCACCTCTCCTCCCAAGGCTTTTGCATATTGGCTTAAAACCTTCTCAGCCCCATAGTGCCTTTTTAGGCGACAGCAGCCCTCAAAAGCTTCCAATATAACAAAACAGAATCTGGATAACATAAAGGTATTACTGCTCAGTTATTGGAGCTTTAACAGAAAAAAAAAATTCACTCTCTGCAAACATTCTTTACCTTCCTTTGATAATGGATTTCCTTGGTATTATGTCAGGATAGCTTGTGGATAGGAGGCAAAGAAAGTTGCACACATGATAGAATTATTAGCAAGTTAAAAAACTATAAAATTTGCACCATAAACAGAGGTAATTAAGTACTATGAGTAAATTAGAAAATAGACAGTAGGAGAGTAGCACCTAGACCCTAGGCATTGAAATTTGACATTATAAAACATTGTTGAGCTCAGGAGGTATACAATGGAGCAACACAGGATTTTGTGGGAGAAGGAACTACAGACAACAATTACCATGAGAGCTTTGTCACACCATAGCATGAAGATATGCAACAAAATCTAGAAGATTTAGATTTTCTGGCTGGTAACGCCATTTCACATACCTTTATGCTAACCTTAGGTTACACAATACTTTACTCAACCTACCTCCTTTTTGTTGGAGATGTGTGGGAAAGGAAAAAAATAGATTGTCTATGTATGTTTTTGGGGGTGCTCTAAACAACTATAATTTAAACAGGATATTGAACACATTTAGATAACTTAAGAACCTGAAAAATTCTTTTTATACTGGAGCAGTACTTATTAAGAATAACGACAGCTGAATCTTTGGGTAGTCATGCCTGGCATTGGCATGGTTTATAACACTTGTGTCAAACAATGTATCACTAGGAAATGGAAATCAGCTTTATCTTGGCAAGGAACAAGATGATTTTACTTATGACTGAAGTGACCAAACTGGAATTGTCTAGAAATGACTTGCAGATTAGCAGTAATCTTATTAAAATAGGCTTACTGGATCAGTTTATTGGCTTGTTCTGGGGACCTGCAAAATGAAATTGTTATCATGGATTTGATGACCACTATCTTGCCACTGTGATCTCAGTATATACGATGACTTGTTTACTTTACTGGATATTTATGGAAATAGATAGTTTTTATTTGTCACAAATGGATTTTTTTTAACAAAGCTGTAAAACTTTGATATTTTAGATGTAATCTTTAATGTTTGTCTCAAATCATGTTTTTTTCTAATAAAGTCAAACTTATTGAAAAATAAGTGCCCAAAAATAGAACAGTATTTCTATACTTTGTGTACCGAGACCACTGAGAGTTCCTGCTTGGGAACTCTTATGAAGGTCCCCATTATAAAGTGGAGGACTTGTATAATCTTGACAAGATGGTGACTGCTGCTTCTGGTGGCAGCTTCTCTGTTGACCAATGTCTGCACCACTACACTGACCAAACTATACTTTTACAAAAAGAATACCGAGTGCCTTTGTTGCTTTTTCCCTCTACTTAGTCTGCTATAGATTGTTGAGGGGTGATCTATGCCTGGTTCACAAGGAATCCGCAAACCCCATACTTATGAATCTTCTGCTTATTCAAAAGTTAAACAGTACCAGAAATGCAAATTCTAAGGACCTGAATTTTGTTTGTGACTTAAACAGAACATGCTAGAGAGACAGATATGTGTCCCAGAGACTACACCTCCTATGGTACATCATCCAATAATGGGCATTTGAGTTTCTATACCTAGCCAGCAGTACCACCCTTCACATAATAGCATACCAACAGCAAAGCACTACATCTGTAAGTACCAACAGATACAGTCAGAGTAGTAATGTCTTTCTCTCTCTCTCTCTCTCTCTCTCTCTCTCTTTCTGTCACTGTCCCTTTTTCCCCTATCCATTTGTTTTATCATTTTTTGCAGTGTCTGCCACAGTTGTGCCTGTAGTACCTTTCAACTGACCCTAATTGTTTTGAATGTCCCTAATTTTGCCTCATATTTTTAACCTGTAAAATACTGTAAATCACTTATGATTAAAGTCAAACCATTATGCCATACATTAGAGTTTTGTAATTGCTATGGTTCTGAAAATGCATGTTCATAAGTTCATAGGTTGGCACTAGGCTATTGGCCCTAGGGCCTATACAAGCCTAGCCATAACAATTTCCCGGCTATTTCTTCCCACACTATTTATTTCCCTGGACCCCTGTCTAACAGGGCAACTGACTTGATCACCGAAGTGAATTTCCTTTCTCCCATCCAGTCGTCAAGGTTCCTTTTGAAGAGGGCCAAAGTGGTGCTCTGCTTGACATGTATGGGCAGTCTATTCCAGAGTCTGGGGAGTCTCTGGGTCAGGAACCTATCCCTCCAGCATATTTTGTTTATTGTGATGACAAGGTTTAGATCCCTGGAGCGTGTGGCTCTGAGGGATTGGGATTTCTTTAAGTGCAGCATGTCCAGTAGCTCTGGGTTTGACATGGCCTTGTATGCTAAGCAGAGATCACCACTGAGTAGACAATATGCACCAGAGTATAGCTGGAGTTTTATAAGACAGTCAGTGTAGGGCATCTGCTTTAGGCCTGTGATTCTTTTAGTGAGGTATTTCTGCAACATTTCCAGTTGTTGCAGATGTCTTGAGAGGTACATATCAAATGGGGCATTGTATTCTATAATGGATCTAATGAGGGATGAGTACAGTGGGACAATGACCTCCTTTTTTCTGGATGAAAAGCCCTTAGTTATGAGGTGTGCCACATAGAAGGATTTCCTGACTGTTGTGGTGATGTGGTTATCAAAGGTGAGACCACTGTCCACCTGTGTCCCTAAGTCTCTTATCACACTTTTGGTGTTTAGTGTACTGCCATCTATGTGGTAATTCATGGGTACATTTTTTTCCCAAAGGGGATAACTATACATTTCTTGGCATTGAGCTTGAGCCCATGGCTCTGGCACCAAGCCAATCTGGAACCAATGTTGATGCAAAACCTATTTTTCTATTAGTTTTCTATTAGTTTTCTAAGTGAAGTAAATTAATATTTGAATAAAATATCCCTGCTTTTGTGCCTTTGTCCCCAAATATGTTTGTCTTTGTCTAGAATTCTTTAACAAAGAATTAGAGAGGTATGGTAGTCACTACCACACCATCATATCCATTCATGTCCTGCCAGATTACCATCTGCCTCCAGGCCTTCATATATGTCAACTAGAGGAGGTCCTTCAAGGGGGGGGTGACCTTGGGGTGTATCCTGAGGTCTCTGGTGGTCAATCAGCAGAGGGTGGTGCTATTGTTCCACCTGGTAACACTTCAAGGAGGTCACAGGTTATCACTAACCAGAAAATGTAAGAGCTGAACAGGAGTTCATGGACTGGCAGTTTGAAGACCCCACTGGCTGCCTGTAGAGCATCCTTTTGTGGCTAACAGAGTCATACCACCAACTGGCCCTGCCTTTTCTGCCACCTCAGTCAGGGTCCAGTGGAGATAGCAGCCATGGTGGTGACTGACCTATTCTTGGATCTAGACCAAGCAGCACAATCATGAGCTGGGTGCCTAACCAATCCCCCACCCTGTAATTTCCCATCCCTGTCTGTCATCCTTTCCCTGTTTGTTGGTCTTTGCCTGTGTTTTATGTTTGTTTATCTGCCCCTGCTTTCATTCCTCTACTTTTTCTCCATTTTCCATGTTTAATTTATATCATTACCTACCTACCTCACTTAAAAAAAATCAACACCTATCCTAAAAAAAAGTATATCCTTCCACTCCCTCCCCACTCTTTCCATCCCTGTGTTCTTGTGCATAATCCCCTCTCTGTTCTTCCCCTTTTTCTGACTTTCATCTGTTCCCATTTACCCCTCATTTCATTGAATAAAAATGAGTAGAAGCATTGCTGGTGGCCACTTATTGTGTCTCCAAGCCATTCTTGTAGTGTCGCAAAGTTGTGCTTTTACATGTGTGTACTCATTTGCATGCTACATGTTTGTTTCTGCTGTTTGAGAAATCTCTAGCTGCAATCCCAGAAAAAGTTCTCTCTCTCTCTCTCTCACTCACTGTTAGCACGTTCATTTCCACAAGTGGGTTTCTTAATTTGTTATTGCGTGTGCCATGGAATTCATGCATGTTAATTGATAATTACACTGGTGTCACATTACACCTATCGACATCTCCACGGTAGCCCTTGCATGTTCACAGAAGGCATGTTTCTGGATCCCAGAGATATATATATATATATATATATATATATATATATATATATATATATATATATATATATGTATATATATATATATATATATATATATATATATATATATATATATATATATATATATAGATATATAGATATATATATATATATATATATATATATATATATATATCTATATATAGATAGATAGATCTGGTACATTTCATCAAAAGCACATTTCGACAAATTTCATTCCACCAAGACCAAATCTCCGAAAGCACAAATCACCAAAAACTCATTTAGCCAAATTTTATTTCACCGTAAATAGTAGTGGCAGTGTATATGTACTTTTCCCCACTGTAGTGCGATCCTGGAGTTAGAATATATAGTTGGGGGGATGTGTATACCTCACAGCTGCAAGGTGTAGGGTTTGAGTCTCATCTTTGAAGGAAAATTGGCTAGGCTTAAAATGGCTTGCAAGGCAGCCAGCCTAGTACTTAACTATGAACATTTGAATTAAGTCCATTAGTATTTGGGTGAAGTCTATTGTCCTTCTAGTATTAATAACGCCATCTAATTTCCATAATAAAATGCCCCCTTTCATAGTATGAGCTCAAGGAGATGCTGCAGTTATACAAACAAATGCATTGGTAAAAAGTACAAGCACATAGACTAAATATAAAAAAACTACCAATGTCAAGTGTTGCTATAGTGTAACATCAATTCAAGTCAGACCTAGCCAGATTCCATCTTGCCCCTACCCAAGTGGTTGTTTCCTGACATTACAGGAGTGCACAGTAGATTAGACTTTTACTTATCTGTCCTGCAAAGATTTAAATGAACCAAGGATATAACTGTCCCCTTCCTTAAAGATCCTTTTGATATTTGTACTACTAAAGGGTCATACAATATCCGTTTGCCCCATCTCAGCTGTTTGTATTAGTATCTAGCTGATTTCAATAAGGACCCGTTTTTTCCAAGTCAAAAATATGGAGAAAATAGACATTTTCCAGCTGCATGCCAATTGCTTATCAGTGTTTCTATCCCACAGTCAAGAAGAATCTCAATATTTTTTTACTGGTTGTTTCCAAGTCTGAAGAGTTTGGAGGAAAGTAGTATTCCAACTGTTCTGTGCATACTAGAAGACAACCAACAACAACAAAAAAATACCTTCTGGTTTCATTTGAATGGTAAACACCCATATTTTCTGTATGAATGCTTCTATTGCTGACCGATGCTCTTATAGTGAAGTATATGAACAAAAATATTTCTTAAGTGTCTATGTCCTTGATACTGGATGTGTAACTACGTGTGTGGGAGGGTACAAATGCAATACTTTCAGGGCATATAATCTCCATTAGGATATTAGTTTATGTACTTTATCTTACTTTATCACTGTATGCTTATATTCCATACTTGTATTTCATACTAAATTTTATAGAACATCATATGTGTTTTAAATGTTTTTCTCCCAGTTACCTCTGAAAATGGGCATAGTCCTGTAGTACTATGTAAACAAAATTTAAATAAATATATAAACATTTGTTAATGTAAATCATGGCTTAAAAAAAACACCACTTCAAAACTATTTTGTGATACTGCATCAAACAGTTGCATCATTTATTTTATTTATTTTTGTTTGTCCTTTGGTCACCGGGAAACTCCGACTGAGCGAATGGCCAATTTTCACTGGAGGCCAGAGGATAAAAGCTCTACAACAGATTCAAAAACATTTAGAAGCTGATGAGTAATTCTATACAAGGGAAAAAAAGACTTGCATCAGATAAAATATTTTACAATTACTTGGGGAGAAAGCTTTCATAAAACATGTTGCAATAGCTGATTAAGTAAATTATATACAAGGGGAGAAACCCCCAAAACAGATGAATCACAAATAGATTTAGATACATATACAGAATATTATTAGGATAACCTATGATCAAGAATACAATATGAATTGCAAATACAGGAAACTTTACCGAAGTGGGTGGCCTATATCAATTAAACTAATACATTGTTTTCAAAATATTAACTATATGTCTAAAAATATATGGAGGTAAAAATAATAAGAATATTCTGCTGCCAAAATAGACAAAGTAATAGAATGAAATGAGGAAGAGAAATAAGCAGGAGGGAAAATTAAGTCAAAGTAAACTTTATTGTCACTCAGAAATCACACAAGTGCAGAAATTGAACGAAATTCTGTGTCTCTTGACTCAATGTGTAGACAACATATAGATTATTTTCGCAGACATTTACACATATAACACATCACAGACGTGCAGGTAGACAGACTAATATTACACATAATTATAAACGTATTTTAACACTTTTCTCAGTGAACACTTCCATGAGACTTTAGTATTGCACAGGCACTTGGTTAAGACATTGCATTGATCCTTGCACAGAAGGAGACATTTGAGTATTGCACTGTAAACATTAGAGTATTGCACTATGGACCTTAAAGTATTGCAGTATGGTTAATTTATGAATTTGCAACATGTATTGCGCCGAAAGAAGAGATGTTTTACTGCATTGCTACTGCCCTAGATGGCCTGTAAGTTACAGTCGTGGTGAATATTAGATGAGACTGGTAACCAGGTTAATGCACAATTTGAGACAGCTTCTACTGACCCAGTAGTGGTTACAAGAGTTCAGCAGGCTGATGAGATTAGAGAAGAAGCTGCTCCTGAATCTCCTACTTATAGGTTCATAGGTTCATAGGTTGGTACTAGGCTATGCTTCAGAAGCGCTTTACGGATGATAGATGCAGGAACAGTCTGTAAGCAGGGTGAGTGCAGTCTTTGATTATCCCACTGGCCCTGCTGTGAGATCTGGATAAGTACAATTCATGGATAGGTGGTAAAGTGGTCTTAATGATCCTCTTGGCTGTCTTCACCACTCTCTGGAGGGATTTGCGCTCAGAGATAGAGCAGCTTCCATACGATACTATGAGGTTGTTCGTCAGGATGCTTTCTATAGTACCTCTGTAGAAGGTAGTGAGAACTGTTGGGAGATTCACTCTACTCAATCTTCTTAAAAAGTGCAATCTTTGGTGCACTTTCTTGACTATGGCATTTGTATTTGTGTTCCAAGACAAGTCCTCATTGATGTGCACTCCCAGAAACTCCGTCCTTCTCACTCTTTCCACTGTTTCCCCATTAATGGTGAGGGGGGAATGCTCCTTGCGATTTTTCCTGTAGTCCACAATTATCTCTTTTGTCTTGTTCACATTTAATGCTAAGGTGTTATTTCCACACCAGGTAATCAGTTGTTCCACCTTGTCTCTCTATGCTATTTCATCATCATTAGTGATGAGACCCACCACCATTGTGTCATCAGCAAACTTGATGATGTGATTTGTATTGTACCTGGCTGTACAATCATGTGTTAACAGGGTGAAGTTAAGGACATGAAGAGAGAGTTCATCACTAGGGAGACTTGAATGTTGTGGAAGGACATTAGAGAGGAAAATAAATAGTAGAAAGTGTCAGCTGAACAGGTAGAAGAGCATTCACTAGTACTACCGTATCATTAAAGTGAGAGCTTTTTTTGATGTTAGGCTATTACTACCTGGTATGATATGAAGGTGTTTGTGAATTAAGGGTGTGAAAGGCATAATTATAGTGAGTCAGTGGTCATGCATCTGTTCTGAGTGGTGTGCAGATACATGTACAGGTGTCAGACAGACATTTTTAGATTGGTCTTGAAATTGGAAAGGTTGCTAGTATGTTTAAGGGATGAGGGGACAGAGTTCTAGGAGTGGGCTACATAGCTGGAATAGAGAGAGTTTACTGTTCACCAATGTAGTTTGTAGGTAGTGAGGAGCATTTTGTTTTCAGATCAAAGTGGTCTAGAAGGGGTGTTGTTTGGCTTTGCTGGTTTGTATATGAAATTGTGGACTAGGAGTAGTTGAGCGTAAGTGAGTTGTTAAGGTAATTCAAGCCACTCAAGCTGTTTTAGGTCTAAGCAGTGATGGGTCCTGTTTGACATATTAGTGGAAAATGTTGCCATTTTATTGTTGTACTGCTTTAGTTTATTTTAGATGGAAGCTTGAAAGGTAAGTCATACTAGGGAGTGAGATAGTAAAGTGGGAATAGGAGTGTAGAGACCAGGACTTTCCTGGACAAGTTAAGTATTTTTTGTTCTTTAGAGTATCCCTGATTTTTGGTGAGATTTTTTGATAACTTTTGCACATGCAAGTCTAATTTCAGGTTTTCATCAATTGCCATGCCTAGTAGATTTATATGGGGGATGACTTCTATAGAGGTGTTATCAGAGGCTGTAGTTGAACATTTTTGAGGTATGTAATGGGTTTAGTGAGGAATAACAGCAGTGTTGTTTTTCTTTTTTTCTTTTTTCTTTTGATTCAGTAGAAGCTGGGAGATGTTGAAACAAATTTCAACTAATAAAAGTGACTCTTGGATTATGTGTTGTAGAATAATTGGATTACTGGCAGAAGAGATTAATGTGGAGTTGTCAGCATATTGTACAAGGGATGCTTGACATTTGGCGGAGTATAGGTTGTTGGTAAATATGTTGAAAAGCAGTGGTCTCAGTGTAGAACTTTGGGGACCACCTGTTTGGCAGGTAAGAAGAATGAGTAAGAATTAATCCATTTAACAGACTGGAGTCTATTGGAAAGGTAGTGGGGAACCAGTTGGTGGAGGTGTTTGATAGGAAAAGTGAATTGAGTTATTTTAGAAGTAAGCTATGAGGAATAGTATTGATAGCTTTGGATAGATCCAGAAACAAGGCAGAAAACAGTTGTCCTTTGTCTCTGGATAGGCTAATAGTGTTAATGAAGTTTAGAAGAGCTGTAGTAATGCCATACCCTGGTCTAAAACCATGTTGTGCGTGGGTACGTAGGTCGTTCATTTGTAAATGAGTCGTTAATTGAATATGAATACATTTTCATGGATTTTTGAAAGTGGACAGTGAATGTCAACAGGTCTGAAGTTGGAAATATCATTGGAGTTACCTCCCTTGTGAAATGGGATGGTGTGAAATATTCTCCATAAGGCTAGAACTATGATTCTTGAATAGATATACTTATGGGAACGGATACTGGGAAGGAAACTGAGCCGGCTGCTGTTTTTATGAAATCACCAGGAATTCTATCTGCAGCTGGTGTACTTAGTTTAATTTGTTTCAGGTATTGCTTGATTTTTCTGATGGATACTGGTTGAAAGAAAAAAGAGTGAGCATAGTGGACTTGAGAAGTGAGACATAGTGTGGTGTGGTCAGGTTATTTGAGGAAGTTGGGTTGTTTTGAGTTTAGTTCTGAAGTAGTTTAGTTATGCCAGAGATAAAGTAATTTTTAAAACTGTTGGTTGTTTCCTCATGTGTGTAGTGAGGGTTGAGGTTTAGTTGTACATTTGAGCCAGGATGTAGTATTTTAGATATGGTGGCTCAGAATTGTCATGAATTGTTGTAGTATCTGTTCTGCAAATTGGAGTAATAAAGTTTTTTTGTCAAGTTCAGCTTGGCATTTGGCTTTATTTTGTATATATTTCTATTGCTGAAGATTGTTTTCTATTTTATTATTGATCCATGGCTTCCAGGCTTTATCTCTATTCCTCATTAATTTCCTGGTGGTAGGACTGAACCAAGGAACAGGTTTGTTTTGCATACTTTTAAGCCTGGGGGGGAATGCTGCTTAGTAGTTCATACATATCTTCTTAAAATAGACAACAGCATCATCTAGTGACAATAATTTTAGGATGTTCCAGTTGTGGGACTGTAGTGAAGTGTTAAATAGTTCTGGATCAAAGTTGTTCATGTTGTGAGAGGATATATTTGTGTATTCCCTGGGAGAAGTATGGCATACTCTTTTGGAATATATGGGTAGGTGGTCACTAAGTGTGCTTGTTATGGTGTCATGGGAGCTTATATTGGTAGGAATACTTGTTAATAACTTGTCCAGGGTGGTAGTTTTAGTATTTTTCATGTTGATTCTGGTCAGATAACTCATAAGTTGGGAGAAATTCTATAGATTGATTCTAGAAGTCTTTGTCTCAGACGTGAGACTTGACCAGACGATATTAACATTACTTAGTATAATTGTCTCTGTGTGTAGATTGTGAGAGAGCCAAGATAGGATGTCCTCCGATGTACTGGTATGGTCTCCAGGTGGGATATACAGGGCTGCCATACATACTGTTTTATGTACGTTTAGTTTTAGGTTACTTCAAAGTAATTCAGCATTACAGAAGGAGGGTATGTGAGATGACAAAGGTGACATGCTTATGCTGCTGCCGAACATTCTTGCTGCCCTTCCTGCTTTTGTGTTTACTCTTTCAGCTCTAAGGATGTTAAAGCTGAGGGGGGTGCTGTCATTGTCTTTGTTTTTCATTAATGAGTAGTTTATAGCTGTAAGTAAAGTCTTAACTCTCCCACGTTTGGTAAGCAACAGTTTAACTGCCATAATTTAAAGTAATATTTAAACTTGCTCACACGTAAACCATATATACCGTCAAAAGGTAAATCTCTGATTTCTTATATAACAATGTTGTAGCTGTAAAAGGGTCCCTAGGCCTAGAGCATGTAGTAACTTAGTGACAACATTTAATCATGAATGTGCTTTTGAAATGACTGTGACTGATCAGAACACATTAAAAATAATATATTGATCTCTGTTATTTTCTTTTTAGGAGGTTTGATAATTATAAAACTGGAACATTTGTTTTATACAAGAGTACAAATCGTGACTTTGAAGTTCATGTTCGCCAGTGGGACTGTGGCAGCCTCCGTTACCAAGCTGCTTGCATTTGTGGTTTTGTTGCCAGAGAAAGAGGTGACATAATTTCTTTTGACATGTGCAATGGCCATCTACATGAGACTAGACCACATTTATCAGTGAAAAGTCGTGATGTCACAGGAGGCAACGTAAGAATCACAGAATCCTACCAAGGAAGAAAAGTAACAGTAAGTAAAAACAGACACCAATATCAGTATAATTAGTTGTAGTGGAAAACATATTGCCCATTTCTTGACTTATTGAGCATTTTTCTACTTAATGATGTGTCTCGAGCCGCCATCTCAATTCAGTTAGCTACATGGTTGTCTGTCTGCTAATGTATTTTGTTTTTCCTGTATGTCATGTTTGCTTTACTTGATACAGAACTAGCCAACAGAATGTTAACAGTAGATAAAGGGCTAATAAGTACCCTCCAAAGAGTTTCTGGAAAAGTCAAGACAATTATGTGCATTTGGGGGTTGAATCCCCATCATCCCTCATCCAGTTATACAGCTCTACACTACACAGCTGCAAGCACTAACCCTAATGTGTCAGCCAGACATATGACAGCACATTTCTTTGTCAGTTTCCTGTTCTCTGCCTATCTATATGTGTAGTTGTTTATCTAGCTGTCTGTCCTTCCATCTCTGAAAACCTATCTATGGATCTAGTTTGGTTGTCTTTATTCTTTTCACATTGTGCATTTCTCTCTCTCTCTGTCACTCACTTTCTATCCTTCTCAAGTGACAGTCATTCCTTCTTGCCTTGTAAATGACAAGCTAACACTATTGTAAAATAATGCAATTATTTCCCTATTTAGCAGAAAGTATCTGCATGTTAGTATTATCCTGGATACTTCTCATTGCAAGCAATGTTTGTGTAGTACTGTATTTGGATAAGTCCCCAAATCCATGTCATATGAATTCTGACAATCTAACTTGTTTGCCTTATGCTGCAGTTATGTTTTGCTATGTAGGTGAGTCATATGATTTCTTCCCAAGATCAGTGCTTGGCTGTGTTACCTTTTATGCAGAATTTGTATGTTCCTATCATGCTATATTGGTTTTTACTCATCTCCAGTTTCTTACCACATGCCCAAGATAACATCACACATAAATTAATTATGTTAATTGGCTTAATCGTGCACTCATGGGTGTGTGTGTGTGTG